>NC_057939.1:6937215-7237215 GCF_018555375.3 Anguilla rostrata
CCGATGACAGCCAGGAACAATAGAACCCGAGAGAAGTCAGAGGCTGCCAATCAAACAGAAAAACCCGCAGGCTACAATGGGAGGGAGGGAGGGAGGGAGGGAGGGAGGGACAAAGGAGAGGAACAGCGGGTGGAGAGACAGGGAGGGGGCGGAGACAGGGAGAAAGCGGCCAATGGGAAAGCCTCTGTAGAAGAGTGTGTACGGTCTCTTGACATATTCATAAATTTTTGTTGTAAATTCTAAACGGCTGCTCTAAACGGAAAAGAGGAACATCGGGCCTCTCCTTCCTCAGGGGCGCACGCGTCGCCCGTCCACTGAACCGTTCGGCAAACCTGATCAAAACAAATGACCCCTTTACCAGCCGTCGTGGCGCACAGGAATAAAGCGGGCCTGTTACGGAGACCGTGTCGCGGGCGGGGGAGACGTGGTCGTCCCTGCGGAGGTGGGACAGCCGTACAGGGGGGAGGAGCGGTGTGAACAGCGCTTCATCGCTTCACGCTGCGCTCCTGGAGGAGGAGCCGCCGCAGGACAGGTCACACGGCGGCGATGCCGTCGGAGGACAGCGGGAGAGAGACGGGAGCGTGATGTCACAGAGCTCTTAGTCACAGAGACGCGGCGCGCACTAGAGCGGCGCAGGCTGTCCCGGTGGAGGACCTTGCGGTTGGACCGACGGCAGGGTTTTCCCCTGGCCGGGGTACGGCGCTGCGTCTGATATGAACAGCCTGCAGGAGCTCCTTTGTCTGCAGGAGCCCGTCTGAACAATGCTGAGTCTGCCAATGTGACAGGCAAAACACAGCAGCAGCCGGAGAGTGTGTGTGTGTGTGTGTGTGTGAGAGAGAGAGAGAGAGAGAGCGATGGAGGGAGGGAGGAATGACTGAATGCCAATGAACTGGTGTGGAGGGAGGGGAAAGAAGGATGGGGGGGTTGCTCTGAGGACATGGGAGAGCAATGGCGGGGGATGATGCAGAGGGCAGGGGGGTGAGGGGGGAATCAGGGACAGAACGGAGGGCAGAGGAGGTGAGGGGGGGAATCAGGGACAGAACGGAGGGCAGAGGAGGTGAGGGGGGGGGAATCAGGGACAGAACGGAGGGCAGAGGGGGTGAGGGGGGGGAATCAGGGACAGAACGGAGGGCAGAGGAGGTGAGGGGGGGGAATCAGGGACAGAACGGAGGGCAGTGGGGGTGAGAGGGTCGGTGATGGTGCAGGTTGGGGGGGGGGGGGGCGCGCACTGACCAGGGACGCCCTGCGGGACCGGCGGCTCAGAGGCTGGTCAAACGGGGGGCTGTTCATCTGCAGCTTCTCCAGGTAGCCGTCCGGTATCCGGATATCAGCCGGCAGAGACAGACGCTTGTTCAGGTCCTGCAACACACAGGAGGGAGGAGCCGGGTTAGAACGGCACACACACATTTACACCACTAACACACACATACACACACACACACACTGAACACACACACACCACAAACACACATACACACACACACACTGAACACACACACACCACTAACACACACATACACACTGCACTGACACACACACGCCACAAACACACACACTGCACTAACACACACACACCACAAACACAAACACACACACACGCTGCACTAACACACTGCACTGTCACAGAGACACAGAGACACAGACACACACACACACTGCACTGACACAGAGACACAGAGACACACACACACACACACTGCACTGACACAGAGACACACACACACACACACACACACACTCAGACAGAGCCCACGCGTTTGGATTATGACGGCAGCCTAACGGACACAAAGACAGGCGCATTCCTGCAGCCGGCCCCAGCAGGCGGCCCTGCTCACACAGCCCAATATGGACGGCCCGGTCCGGCAGGCTCCAGCCCCGCTGCCGGGGAGGATTCTGGGGCATCGGCACGATTGCCCTTTTTTGGCTCTGTCCACACCTGCCCAAACGGCTTGGGTTTCCAAATAAATGAGGACACACTAGATAACAGAACTGAGGGTTCAACAGCATTTTGCTTCACAGGCCAGTTACCTCAAAACCATACCCATCCAGCGCTTGACTGGCAGTATACCGGGGGAAACTGTGATGTTAGGGTCCATATGGCTAACACCCTGTACTGGGGTGAGTGCAGAAAAGCACTCTGGGAAAGCCTCAGTCCCACATCACTGGCTCAAGGTACAGTGGGATGGAGGCAAAACACCCATAATGGTATTTAATCAGATTATATAAAAGGAGAAGCACTCCCTCTTAACACTGCGACAAACCCAAATGATTCCAAAAGCTGAGGTTTCACACAATAATGTGTACAGTGGAGAGGAGAAGAGAGGAGAGGAGAGGAGAGGAGGGAGACGCAGTCATGACTCCACACAAGCATGTGAGCTCCAGAAATAACCAGTCTGCTCCTCCTACACCAGCCGCTGAACCACACAGAGACACAGAGAGAGAGAGCGAGAGAGAGAGAGATCAGGGGAGAGAGGGAGAGACAGGAGAGAGGGAGGGAGGGAGACAGAGGGATAGAGAGAGAGAGAGAGAGAGAGGGAGAGGGAGAGAGAGGGGGAAATGGAATGTGAAGCACCACTGGCAAGATCTGTGGCTTCCCGTCACTAAATGAGGGACAACCAGTGAGACACCTTCTCCATTATGTACACAAGTGTTTTGTTCTTGCTACTGTCCTTATTACAGTTTATCATTAAACTTGTAGGCTGTATGTAGGCTTCCCCTTCCCTGCCTTGTTTGTTTATACTGCCTTTATTCCACTGTATTAATTATGTGTCTTATGTGTCACTGTTAACTGTTCCATTGTTAACTGCTTTGACAATATTGTTTGTATGCAATCATGCCAATAAACCATTACTGAATTGATCTGAGAGTGACAGAGAGAGAGAGATAGAAAGAGAGATTGAGAGAGAGACAGAGAGAGAGAGAGAGAGAGAGAGAGAAAGAGAGAACGAGCGAGAGACAGAGAGGGATGCAGAGGGAAGTGGTCAGACAGAAATCCTACGGCAGGCTGATTCCATGAGGTCTCTCCTTCAGCTTGCCTCACACAGCACCTGACACATACACACACACACACACACACACACACACACACACACACACATATGCACAACAGGGCCATGAGCACAAAGGAATCAAGAGGGTACTGCATCTAACTGATGGAGAAGTGTGTGTGTGTGTGTGTGTGTGATAAGAGATTTTCTCTCACACACACACACACACAAGCGTAAATGCACACCAGCCTGCAGCAGACTGTAGCTGTGGAGGAAGTGGGCCTGCTTGCGGTTAAGCAGAGTACACCATGAACCTGTGTCTGGCCCCCTGGGGGCCTGCCAACACACACACGCGCGCGCGCGCGCGCACACACTTTCCATTCTGCGTGGGCAGCACTCACACACCCAGTGTTCACACTACACACACACACACAGACACACAAGCAGACGATATAGGGCACCCCAATGTAAACTCAACCGTTTTGTGCAGCATTTACACACACACACGCATGCACGCTACGCTACGCTGGAGCTTCTACAGAAGCCACGGTAACCAAAATAAAGCGGCTCACTTTTAGGCATTCGCTCTGGCCTCGGCTGAAGGCTGTCTTCGGCCAATAAACTTACAGGAACTTTGGCCAGGAACTGCATACCTGGACCAGTCAATGCCCCCCTCAAAAACAGAGCTTGGAGCCAGAGAGCCAGCAATCCCACAGTGCACTGCTCAGCAGTGTGAAACAAAGAGCTACTGCCTTTTTAAAAAAACCAAAACATTGACTATGATGCAGGTGCAGCAGAGAATAAACAAGAAGCTAACTGAGGCAACAGTGCATAAACTGTGCACTGTCAGCTCCAACATGAATTTATTTTAAAACACACCGCAGCTCGGTCACAAGTTCCTCTGTGCCCCCTTTAAGAGCGTGCAAAAGCACAGGAGCTGGACCCCTTTTAGGAGCTGGACCCCCTTCAGGAGCTGGACCCCCATTAGGAGCTGGACCCCCATTAGGAGCTGAACCCCCTTTTAGAAGCTGAACCCCCTTCAGGAGCTGGACCCCCATTAGGAGCTGGACCCCCATTAGGAGCTGAACCCCCTTTTAGAAGCTGAACCCCCTTCAGGAGCTGGACCCCCATTAGGCGCGCGCGGCCGCATGGACGTTCTCCCGCCTGCTGCAGGGCACGCCGTTCCGTGGGCGCTTCCTCCGCCCACCTGCTCGGGGTTGCCATGGCGATGCCATGGCCATCTGCATCCGCGGACTTTCCAGCCCCCCCTGTCCGCGGAGCGGCGGGTTGAACGGGGGGGGGCGGGGCAGTGAAAAGGACGCGCCAGGGTGTGGCGCGGGGCTGCTCACGGGGTGGGGGGGGGGGGGCGAGGGTGCTCTGGCGCAGGTGTGCTGATGCGTGACTTTAAAGGCCCTTTAGCTGGGTTTGTTGTGGTGGGGGTTGGGGCGTTCCTCCACGCTGCTGCCATTGGGCCCGTGCATACAGGGGACTCTCCCCACTGCACCACCGAAGCACTGCTGTTTACACAGGATGTGCTGCTCGTGCTTATGAGAGAGAGAGAGAGAATAAGAGAGCGAGAGGGGGAGGGGGGAGAGAGGGAGTCGGAGTGAGCGAGAGGAAGGGAGGCAGGTAGAGAGGAGAGTGAGGGGGATACAGAGGGAGGGAGGAGAAAATGCTCCCGATGCTCCCGCCCTGCCACAGAGCCACGGGGGGGATTAGTGGACTGCAGGTCACGTGCCCCGGGGGGGGGGGTAATCCAGCTAAACCCGCCGCGGTGACACAGCCCAGCCACGTGCGCTCGGCAGAGACACCTGCCGCCCCCAGCCCCGCCCCCCCTCCTCCTGCCCCTCTCTCCTAAACCAGCACCGGGCCTCCAGCCCTACCCTGCCCAGGGAAAAGGGCTCTGTGTGTACCCGTCCCCCCCCGGCTCCCTCTCTGTTCTGAGGGGAAGGGGCTCTGGGTGTGTCCTGTACCCCCCCCCCCCCCCCTGGCTCTGCGGCAGCTGACGAAGCGTGTGGCGCTAGCCTTTATTTAGCGCTGTGAGAACACCCGAGGTGTTTCTCAGCCCCCCATCCCCGGGCCGTCTCCCTCCGAGCGGCGGTGGCGGCGCCGGGGCGAGCGGGAGAGCGAGCGGCGGCGTAAGTACACGCTCAGGAGCGGCGTCTGTGTCAGCGCTGCGGGAAGCGTATGTAGGTCAAACTGCCAGCTCAAGTTTAGCGCGTTTACTTTCTGTGAGCGTGAGCGTGCGTCTTAGCCGCTGCTGCTGCCTCTGTAGGGCAGGGGAGAGAAGCAACAGGAGGTTCGCAGATGGGTGTGTGTGCGTGCGGGCGTGGGCATGTGTGGGTGGATGTGTGTACGTGTGTGTAGACGAGTGCGTGTATGTGCGTGTAGGTGTGCGTTTGTGTGTACAGTCGAGCGTGGGCATGCGTCCGTGCATGTGTGTGTATGTGCATGTACGTGTGTGTATGTGTGCGCTTGTGTGTGTAGTTGAGCGTGCGCATGTGCCTGCGCGCGTGTGTTTGTATGTGCATGTATGTGTGCATGTAGTACGTTTGTGTATGTGCGTGTATGTGTGCGCTTGTGTGTGTAGTTGAGCGTGCGCATGTGTGTTTGTATGTGCATGTATGTGTGCATGTAGTACGTGTGTGTATGTGCGTGTATGTGTGTTTGTGTGTGTACTTGAGCACGCGTATGTGCATGTGCGTCTGTGTGTGTGTGTGTATGTGCATGTATGTGCCTGTACGTGTAGAGCAGATGAATACCAGCTCACACACCACTCCTCACGGCTCCCTCTCAGACCCCGTCTACATGACAAGGCCTGCAGAGACAGAGGAATGTGAGGAGCACTTATCTCAGCACACACAGGCACATGCTCCCTCCCTCAGCCACCTCACTGTCCCACCCTCTAAACCCCGCTCCCTAAGATCTGCCGTCCTGTAGGTGCTCATTTCAACCCTAATCAGGCACACCCGATTCTGCTAATTAGCAGCTCAATGCAGATCTTTCACTGTTGGGTGAGGTGTGGCTTTGTTAGGGTTGGAGTGAAAACCTGCAGGACGGTAGATCTGCAGGAACAGGGACAGGCAGCCTTGGTCTAAACGGTCACACAGGTCAAGCGGAACAGAGTTTTCGTCTTTTAGAAAACGAAACGAAACCACTGCCCTTCCGTTAGGCTGCACCACACCTGCCAGTGCATGGGCAAGGCGCATTACACACGCTCTCCACCAGGGGGCAAAAAGGATCAGGCCTACGCAGCGAGAACCAGAAGCTACGGACCTTAATCCGTCTGCTCAACACAACGGTTCCACTGCTGTGACACCCACCGGGGGGACCATTAGACAGTCACAGAGTTAAGCCAAGTCCAGCTCGACCGTTTCAGCCAACGTTAATAGATTTGTGTGAGCAGGAACATCCCCCTGCTACCTCCATAATATCACAGCACCAGGAGGGCCCAAACGGAGGAGGTGTCTTCACACAGGATTAAGAAAACAGGAAATTTGTAAGTGCCCAGTCACAAGAAGGTCAAGTGAGGGGCATTCTGGGGTGTTACAGGAAGCCTGCTGCTCACCAATCTGTGGCAGGAATGCAAATGGGAACTGGGTGTTTGGAAAGAAGCTCTATTTTAGGTGTTGCTACGCAGGGAGGCCGCCCTGCACCTGCCGCAGGAGGAGCGGGGTCAGCGGCCCCTTCCTCTCCGGATCGAGGCGGAGCGCTTTCGACCCCCGCCGACCCCCGCCGACCCCGCTGCCCTTCCAGAGGCCGGAATTATCGCCGCGGCGTTACGGATTACCATGCCAACGCACCCCCCCACCACCACCACCCCAAACACCCCCCCGTAAAGCCCCCACTGCTCACTGAACGCACACCCTACTCTGCACGGTGGGGAGAGTGGCCCCTGGCCCTCCCTGAGGATGAGGAGCAGGGGGAACGAGGGGTCCTGTGAATGCAGGAGAGCACAGGCTCTGTAGCACAGCCTATCAGACTGCACTGCTGGAGGCCCACAGTGTCTGCGGGTGCGGTTGCCTTTCGACAGGCAGCCAGTTTAGGCCCTTCTCAAGCTGGATTAGTTTCACCGGGGGGAGGCTATGACATTTAAGTGAGCACTGACAGGATGCGTCACTTTAACACAGTATGAATCTGCAATGTTCCGAAATTTAAAAACACCGGAGCGAATTATCTTCTGCGTTTCGCCGAACTCTCATGGTCCTTCAGTAATAGCTAAATCCCCTTTGGATGGACCCTAACGTGCCTACGCAGGGAAAGTGCTCGCCTTGGTTTTTTTCTCACAGATGTGCAGTTAGAGACGTTTTACATAATTGCAGAGGAATTACATAAATCGTTAATCCCGTACAAACAGACCCAACAACGCACGCTGAAAACCTTATTAAAGCACAACAGTACACAGCACTGTAAAACTAAGGCACAGTAAAACTAATACAGCTGGAATGGGGCTTCAGGCCTTTGAAAAGAGGTACGTGCCCAGCCTAAAATCAAGCATTGCTGAAATACAGCAGAAAGCAGTACACTGTGCCCCCCAGGACTGGAGTCCGCCACCCCTGCCCCGTCGTGTCAGCGGGCGGGCGGACGGACGGTAACAGCCGCCCCCCCCCTCCCCCCCCCGAAAAGGCGCGGGGAAAAGGGAAACCGCGATCCCCGGGAGAATTCCGCGGCGTTCCCCGGCACAGGTCAGATCCTCCGGCCTTGTTGTTTGCCGCTGTGGGATGATCCAGATAATAAGGGTTTAAATTAGACGGCGGGATTACAGACCAGCCCCCCCCCCCACCCCAATCCGACGGCAGGGGGCGGCGAGGATTTCGCAACTCGCCGCACATCGCCTCCATAGCGCCACTAACGCGTATAATCACCCGCCAATCACGTTGTTTTTACAAATACAATAACAGCCAGGAAGAGGTATTTACCAAGACTGAGTACTCCTGGCTGCTTGCAATGATAACACAGGAGCTAGAAAGCACCAAGTCACTCTTTCACGGTGAGAAAAATAATAAAATACCATTATTACCGGGCCACTTCTAACGTCCCGAACAGCTGAGAAACAGGTTTTGGCAAAGCCTGCCCCGGGAGGTGAAATTGATGAAGTCAGACAAAGGGCCGTGTCAGAAATATGTCAAGGCCTGAACTGAAGGCATTTTATTATTATTTTTATAACCGCAAGAGCGCCACGTTGTTTTTTCCCCCTCCTCAAAACCGCTACGCTGAAGAGCATCTATTATTTACCGCCATCTTTACCGTGTCCCCAAGCAAGCGCCCGACTCCGCTTCCCTTCACATTAAACATCCTGTGTTTGGGATCTACTCGGCGGTGTGTGGGTAAATATTTAGATTTCCCCCCCCCCCCCCAATCACACCCTCCCGTATGAAAATGAGGGGCGTCGTATTTTCGGACGCCGTGTGAATAATGCGGAGGGCGTTCGCATGTTTGATGGCGAAGCTTCGGCTCGCGGCTCAGGCTTCCGCGCGGCCGCTCTGCGATTGGCTCGCCAGCGGCGCTGAGAACAAACCCCCCCAGATGTGGGAAAGGAGCGCTGGCGGCTCGCTGTGCGGTGCGTTCGGCCGCGGGCTCGGGTTCGGGTTCGGCTCGGTCCCCGCTACACGGAAGGGTTCGGCCCCGTCTTGTGTCACACGCCACCGCTCGAGACAACAAAAGCTTCTTAAACCGCCCCCGCCCCCCCCCCCCTGCCCAGGAGGCACATTTGGGGGCTGTAAGCTGCACCCTCCCCCCTCCCCTGAGACTGCTGTGAGGCGTGGGAGGAGGGGCAGGAGGGGGGAACGGGGGGGCGGAGCCGTCGGCAAGCGTGGGCGTGAATCAGCGAGATTCCCGCGAAGCTCCGTTCGGGAGAAGCGGGCGGGTTGTGTAACGCCTCGGCCAATCACACGCTTCGCCCCCATCCGTGCGATCGCTGCGGTGTTAATCTCCTGCCCCCCCGGCCGCCCCTCCGTCTCCACCCTCCCCAAACACGGCGGGGTCCGGCGCTCCTGCTGCACCCTCAGGACGACTCCTTCCCACAATGCACCTGCAGCATCGCTCATCTTCTCCCCCCTAATACGCAGCGTGTGCGCTCGTTAATCACCAGCTCTAATTAGTCAGGGGTGAGGAGCGCTCATCGATTCGGCTGCCCCGCTCCCGCACCGGCCCCTTTGGGACCGCGTGTCCTCTGTGCAGGACAGAATGTCAGTCCGTTTCTCTGGGCCCGGGTCTGTGCGCTGAAGGGAACGGATCGGTACCCAGTATCACGTTTCACCCAGAATAAGACACGCATGTGGACCGCAAGGGTTGATGACCCCATCGCTCGCTCTGAATGACCTCCGACCTCTCCAGCTGTCCAATCAGCCGCCCTCTCCCTCCCAACCCGATCCCGATGACATAATCCCGCGCGGGCCGGGCTTCACCTTACCTCCCCCAGTACGCTAACGGCAGGAGCGGGGGGGGGGGAGACGGTCGTCAGCGGTAACAGCGACGGGCTCTTTGCGGGCGGTGAGTGAGTGCCCTAATCTCAGTGAAACGAGGTGCGGTCCGAGCCGGAGAGAGCGGCACGGAGAGGACCCGCACACCGGCTGTGAGGCGCCGCTCCCCCATTCGTCACCGCCGTGTTCCGCGGGGGACGCTAAACGGGGCCGCCTCCCCTCCCATTACGGCCCGGAGGATGAACCGCTGCTCACCTACGATCCCATCGATCATCACCGCCAAGCGCGCTGAGCCCTCCCTCCACCTGCACCCCCCTCCCCCCTCTCCTCCCCCCCCCGCCCTGAGTAATCTGGGGAGGGGGGCGGTCCCACACACCAGCGCCATACGGTAATCTGGCCCAATCTTTCACACGCCAGCCGCACGCGTTCATCACGCCCGGTCTGTGCTGGCTGGGAGCCATTTAAACCGGCTGCCTGCCGTTCCACTGAACAGAAGGCGGTTTATCATTCCACCAGGTCAGCCATTTTACCGGTATACCACACCTAACCAGATCCCACCATACCTACACTCTTTACCTGAAACTGAACCAGTTAAGACTCATATTACCCATACTGACTTTTTCTTGTTTTCTTGGATTTACCATGGACCGAGAGGTAATTCTCCAGTTCCATTTTTCATTGTTTATATCTTCATCTGCATTGGACCGCAATGGGACTTAAGTTATTGCTCTTTCTGATGGATTTAACCGCCTCATAAACATCAGCGGCACGCCGGAGCAATTAAGGGAATTTTTGTAAGATGCGAGAGGCTAACGTTCCCCCCCCGAAGAAAACCGGCATCCATCACTCCTCGCGTTTACGAGGCCATTCTTCAAAGGCCCGAACGCAGCCTGGCGCGCAATTAAAATGGCGGCCGCGGGTAATATTTTACCCCTTTGTGCAAAAAGCGCGTCAGAACGCGGGCCGCCAGCGTCCGACACGGCAGCGACGATTCATGAAGACGGGGACGGGCGTCCCGACCGACGGTCGCTCGAGATCTCGGCCCTCCTCGATAAACGGGGGGGGGGGGGCGTGAGGTCTTATCACAAAAAAAGCATGCCGTGTTCTCCGTCTGCTTGTTCCGTTACTGTGGCGGCGAACTGGCAAGCACTCCGCAGCTGATAAAGCGTGTGTGTGTGGCAACAAGGTAACGTTGCTATAAACGCCACATATTCTTTTTTTACAGCTGAAGGTTACAGATTAACCAACACGTATCAAATTTTGTCTACCGACTCCCCGGGTTTATAAAATAAACAGTGACAGTGGCAGACGGGGCGTGCACACGTAGCAGTTAACCCCGCCCTGAAGCATGCTGGGACACACTGAGTGCGTATTCTCAGTATCCGGAGAGAGCGGTGCCGGCGTTGCCGTTCGGCTGTATCTGAAGTGGACGGGCACAGCCGGCCCTAGTGGGGGTCAGGATACCGTCCCGGACTGAAGGACGTGTCACTGAGAACCCGAAGCCGGCGCCAAGGATATGAACCAGCCCCACCGCCCACCGCCGCTTTTTTTGGGATTAGCGGACAGCTCCTGTCACCTGACACAGCTCTGGCAGCGAATCAACAATCGGGGGAGCAGCTGGAACGATCAGCGCCCTCCCTGATTAAGAGGAAATGTCCTGACCTTCTCACGGAGGACCGAACGGCGTCCTAAAAACACGCGAGCCCTTCTGAAGAGCGCGGGCCGGGGTCAACGAGCCCAAGGGCCTCGCCCCTTAGCGGGCTGTCAGCGGGTCGAGCCGCCGCCCCAGTTTAAATATCGGCGGGTTCTAACTGACGCTACATAAGAGCTCCGTTCCTCAGGTCAGAACCCAGCCCCCAGGCTGTGGACGCACGCACACGGCCTGCTGGTCTCAGGCTGGAGAACGGAGACGCGCGGTTGGCTGGAGACTCCAGCTGTGATAAACGGGGGATTCGCCCCAGTCAGCCCAGGACGAAGCTCTCACAGCGCCCTGAAGAGCTGCCAACGCTGGGGACTGCGCAGAGCCTGCTGAGGGGGTGAGGGTGAAAGGAGCTCCCCCTGCTGGAGGACAGGGGAGGGACGGGGGGGGGACGGGGGGGGGGGACTCGCCTCCATGGAGATCCGGCGGTGGACGCGGCTCCTCAGACACACGCCGGTGGGAGACTGGATCTCGTCGGAGGACGTGCCGGACGCCTGGTCGCTCTCCCCGTCCGAGCCCATCTTCAGGTTCTCGTGGACGATGTCTGAGGGGGAGGAGGGAAGAGGAAGAGGATGAGGGAAGAGGAAGAGGAAGAGGATGAGGTCAGAGCAGTACAGAACAGTTTCGTTTTGTTTCATGCTGGATCTCCCCAAACTGTAGTGTTAACAAAAAAAAGTTCATTTGTCTTAATCAACCAGGAAAAACCCAGAGAATCCAAATGAAGGAAAATTCCCCCCGCATCCCAGCGATGAGCTACTGCTGTTCTCCAAGCAGCCAGAAAAAACAGGGTGTGCCAACACAACACACTTCAAACCGTTTCACAATGAGCTGCTCGCTAAATAAGAAAGTGGGAAAAGATGACAGCTGTGGAACGGACAGAACTAAGGCCAGGAGCGCGAGTGTAGACTGTAGACCAGCCCAAGGGCAGAACGGGGGACAGCAGCCGTACAGGGACTGTGTTTCACACAGGGACCAGCGCAGTTAAACACACAGTGAGGACCCTGTTTCACACAGGGACCAGCGCAGTTAAACACACAGTGAGGACCCTGTTTCACACAGGGACCAGCGCAGTTACACACACAGTGAGGACCCTGTTTCACACAGGGACCAGCGCAGTTACACACACAGTGAGGACTTCTCCTGTCTGTACCCAGCAGGGTGACACAGTGAACAGCTCCTGGCGGCCGCTGGCAGGGCTGAATGGGATTTCTGAGGGGTTATATCAGCACTGGAAGCCTTTCCCTGTGTGAGTCTCAGTCTGTTCAAACACACAGGCAGTAATGCGTCTCTGAGCTGAGCTCTGAAAGGGCCCATTCATCTCCATGAGCACGCGCTCGCTCACACACACACACACACACACACACACATACACACACACACACACACACACATGCTCGCTCACACACACACACACACACACACACAGGCCCGCATTCGTGCACACACACACACTCGCTCACACACACACACACACATAGGCCCGCACTCGTGCACACACACAAACATGCACGTACTTGAGAACACACACACACTCTCACTCATACATGCTCGCGCACACACACACACACACACACACACACACACTACACAGACCCATCCCTCTGCACCTCGGATCCTTTCTACGCGTCCTCCACCACAGTAGCTCCTACTTCTCCCCCCACACCCCATACCAATCTCTATTACACCCCTCCGGTCTCAATACATCCCACACCCGTCCAGTACATTGTATTCCTCCCACTCCTCCTCCTCCGCCACCCCCCTGTTCCTACACCTCCACTCCATCTGCGGTCTGTCAGTCCAGGGAGCTCATACAGGGATATTACATAACAGTCTCCAGGCCCAGCCTGCGCTAGTTTACACTTTCATCTCCTCAGTGCGCAGCGTTAGCGTTATTCCAGGCTCCCCCCCCGACGGCAGCGCCAGTTCTGCTGACCCGCCATTCTGCCCGATGCCCCGGGGGGGCGGGGGGCGCTAGCGGGGCTAACGGGGGGGGGGTTAGGCGATCTGGAGTAAACGTGCGGCGGCGGCTGTGAAGTTTCACTGCCGGCCCGGGCCTGTCTCCGACACCTCCTTCCGCCCTCGGCCCCCCCCCCGACAGGAGCCAGGGGCCAGTAAACCGGCCCTGCTAATGGCCCCCCCCCCCTTTCATCTGGCCGCCGTCTCTGAAGAGCCTCCCTCTGACCCCGGGGCCGAGGATTAAACAATTACAGCGCGCCAGCTTCCTCTCCGGCTCGTAAAGACGCCGCCGCGGCCCCCTCCGCCCGCCCCCGCCCAGCGGGGCGCCCCGTCTGGGTTTCATTAGCCTTAACGAGAGGGCTGAGAGCGCGAGGGATCACTTTCACACCCAAAAAAACACCCCCCAGGCCCCCCGCTCGCAAAAAACAGCACGCACCTGCAAACGGCCTTCAAACGCGGCTGTTTTTACAGCCTTCCAACCCACGGGCTGCCCCTGATAAAGTACCCGGAGTGCTATTCACCTAAAGTACTGCTGGTCCTGACGAGCGCCGCAGTGCTCTTCACCCACACCAGCGCTGGTCCTGTCAGGACTATTCGCTCTGCCGCCACGGCAACGCCGCGAGTTTGCGGTGCGATTTCGAGAGCCCGTGCAGCGTTGCTCCAGTTTTCGATTCGTGAACAGATGCGTCTGCTAGTTCCGGAACTTCAGCGCACTTCCATCGCTGGTACGAAAGCACGCATTCTTCTACCCCCGCCCCCACGCCCCACCCCGTCACGTCCAAGTGCTTCTCCGATGGAAGATCAAAGGCGGTCTCTGACCAGCACGCTGCAGTCCCTGCCATCGAACGCAGCTCGTCACACGACGGACGCGGAGGCGGGCGGGGCGGTGTGTTCACGCTGCGTAGCTCCGCAGCCGCTTCGTGACCCACATCAGAAGCGCCGCCGCAGAGTGTCTGCTCTAACGCCCCTCTTTATTTCGGCGAGTCGCGACTCCTCTCTCCTCCGCCGCCGCGTTCGTTCGGGGGGGGGAGAGCAAAAAACTTTGCGGTCGCTCTTCTTCCCAGAATGCAGCAGGGTGTGCACGGGGCTCTTCGGGGGCTCAGGTGGAACTGGGTCAAGGGCACTTCAGTTCCCGGGAAGAGAGGTACGGAGGGAGCGGTGAGCGGACGGAGGGAGCGGTGAGCGGACGGAGGGAGCGGTGAGCGGACGGACGAAAAGGACGGACGGGTTCTAATCAACAGCAAACGAGGCTGAATGAGATGAATGAGCTGGACCACCATTCCGTGCCAGTCTATATTCATGGGGGGGGGAATCATGGTACGCACTTCCTGTACCACAGACGTGAACCATAGAAACCCCTGATCTATTTATTCTAGATCTAATTTCCTGCAGAGGATGAATCACATGATGCTTCCGCTACCATCCATATTTTTACTGCTGATCTTCCAAATTTAGAGGCTGAGCAGGGGGAGAGGAGAAGGGGACAGGGAGGGAGGAGGGACAGGGGATTCGTTTGGGGAGTATGGGAGGGAGAGAGAGATGAGACATGGTATTGTGAAGGACAGCTTCAAGGGGACTAGCCTGAAATGAGAACCCAGGGAGCTCACAGACCTCAGAGCAAAAGACACTTTAATGGTCAGGGGAGACTTACGTTTTAGTATCTAAGACATCTTCCTCAGAGTCAAAAAGGAGGAGAAATGGAGTGACGGTGTGAGAGTGTGAGCATGAGAGGGCAAAAAGTGAAAGGGTGAGAGGGTGAAAGGGTGAGAGGAGTAGTGTGTGAAGGTGATGTGTGAATGTGAGGTGGAAGGGTAGAGAGTGAGTGTTGAAGGGTGGAGAGTGGAGGTGAGAGAGAGCGAGTGTGTGAAAGGGTGAGTGTGAAAGGGTGAGAGGGTGAGAGTGTGAAAGGTGGAGGTGAGAGGGTGAGAGAAGTGAGTTGAAGGTGAGTGTGAAAGGGTGAGAGGTGAGAGTGAGAGGTGAGTGTGAGTGAGAGGTGAAGTGTGAGAGGTAGGAGTGAGTGTGAAGGTGGATGTGAGGGTGAGAGAAAGTGAGAGGGTGAGAGTGTGAGAGGGTGAGAGTGTGAAAGGGTGAAAGGGTGAGAGGGTGAGAGAAAGTGAGAGTGTGAAAGGGTGAGAGGGTGAGAGGGTGAGAGAAAGTGAGTGTGAAAGGGTGAGAGGGTGAGAGAAAGTGAGAGTGTGAAAGGGTGAGAGGGTGAGAGAGAGTGAGTGTGTGAATGGGTGAGAGTGTGAGAGTGTGAGAGGGTGAGAGTGTGAAAGGGTGAGAGGTGAGAGGGTGAGAGAGAGTGAGTGTTTGAAAGAGTGAGAGAGTGAGAGTGTGAGAGTGTGAGAGGGTGAGAGGGTGAGAGTGTGAGAGGGTGAGAGGGTGAGAGTGTGAGAGGGGTGAGAGACTGCGGCGGCGGTGACTCACCCAGCCGGCTGCCGTTGCGGGGCATGGCCATGAAGGAGCCCAGGCTGCCCCCGATGACGCTGTGGGGGCGGCGCAGGGGCGGCTTCTTGAAGGAGCCGGTGTACTGGTGCAGGAAGGAGTGCATGCTGTGGGACGTGGGCGGCCGGCCGTTCCTCACGATGGGCTCTGCAGCGAAACACACAGCCTGTCAATCAACCACCCACCACACAGAGGGGACCAATAACAGCACAGCCACAGTCACACAGCCTGTCAATCAACCGCCCACCGCACAGAGGGGACCAATAACAGCACAGCCTGTCAATCAACCGCCCACCACACAGAGGGGACCAATAACAGCACAGCCACAGTCATACAGCCTGTCAATCAAACCCCACTGCCACAGGGACCAATAACAGCACAGCCTGTCAATCAACCACCCACTGCACACTGGAGACCAATAACAGCACAGCCACAGTCACACAGCCTGTCAATCAAACACCCACTGCACACAGAGGGGACCAATAACAGCACAGCCTGTCAATCAAACACCCACCACACAGAGGAGACCAATAACAGCACAGCCTGTCAATCAACGCCCACTGCACAGAGGGGACCAATAACAGCACAGCCTCAATCACCACAGCCAGGCCAATCACACGCCCACCGCTAACACAGAGGGACCAATACAGCACAGCTGACCCACAATCCATAAGACAGCCTGTCAATCAAACACCCACTGCACACTGGAGACCAATGGCAGCACAGCCTGTCAATCAAACTGTACTACAAATCTGCCGCTACATCAACAGGCACCAACTTACATCAGAATAAAACACTTTACTGATTGCAAGTTATGTTTCCCACTATCCCAGCCCCAGCCATCGACACGCAGGTCCTACGGGGAGTTGAGTCGGGGACATTACATAAATCTCCCACTCCATTAAGCCTCTCAAAAGCGCTTTGCCACCAGTAACTCCAGCTGGACGGAGCAGATAGCCGCTGGGTTTTAATGCTCCAACAGGGGCTACATCCAGCAGCGAGCGTGACACTGCAGCACTTAGAATCCGCCTGCGACCACCACGGGCACACGAGTGTTTCCGGAACTTTCCAGTGCTCTCCGGGGGGGGGGGGGGTTCAACTCAAGCTCCTGTTAGGCAGGGCTGGCCCAGAAAGAGAGGGCCATCACTCTGCTCTGGGTTCCCAAATCCAGGGGGACATGGGCCCTTGGCGGGCCCCCTAGTTTTTGGAGCCGATATTAGCACAGTTAGCGGGCCAGTCCTGGTCTGTTAGAGGGCGGGTGATTGGTCAGCCCGTGCAGATGCTCTCTCAGCGGGCCTGTCCTGGTCTGTTAGAGGGCGGGTGATTGGTCAGCGCGTGCAGATGCTCTCTCAGAGCCAGGAAAGGGTTGGTTTCCTGCGTCACACAAGCTGCTGCAGATCTGAACACCTTTAGCTGTACATCCTTTATTAAATCTACGGAGGGCCAATGCCATTTAAAAGTGTATGCACTGGAATAATGTGCAAATTACTTATTTTAACAGCTACTCTCTTTAAATTAAACCAAGCGCTCAGTAACTGCTGATTTCATCTACATCCTTATGCCTACACCGCTCCTTCCAATGCCCAAGGGAAAACAAAAACGAATGTTAATATAACGCCGTATGAGCAGACGCAGAATTTAATATAGATGCCCACTAAAATTCATCCAAAGCAATCGTTAGGACAAAACACAAACCTTGCAGCAAAATATTAGCCATCATATGCAAAAGGTATAGTGCAGCAACAGATGCTAGTTCACCTTTCTTAGTTATTTTATTATCACTCCCTTGGCAAAGAGAACGAGGAAGGAGGGAAGAGAGAGAGGGAGGGAGAGAGAGAGGCAGCACAGAGAGAGGGAGGGAGAGAGAGAGAGGGAACAGGAAGCACAGAGGGAGGAGAGAGAGAGAGAGAGAGAGAGAACAGGAAGCACAGAGAGAGAGAGAGAGAGAGGAGAGGGAACAGGAAGCACAGAGAGAGGGAGGGAGAGAGGGAGAGAGAGAGAGAGAGTGAACAGGAAGCACAGAGAGGGGAGAGAGAGAGAGAGAGAGAGAGAGAGAGAGGGAACAGGAAGCACAGAGAGGGGAGAGAGAGAGAGAAGGAACAGAGCCAGAGAGAGAGAGAGAGAGAGAGAGAGAGGGAACAGGAAGCACAGAGGGAGATGCCTTCAGAGCGAGGAGAGAAAACCGAGGCAGAACGGTAACGCCATGGAAACGCCTAAGAGCTCAGGAGCAAACACCATGGCAACGGCAGTGCCAAGCGCTGCTGCAGAAAATGCCAACTCCTGCCTTTAACCGGCCCTGGCAGGCCGTGTGCACGTTAGCGAGCCGCGTGTGTGTTAGCAGGCCGTGTGCACGTTAGCGATAGCGAGCCGTGTGCGCGTTAGCAGGCCGCGTGCGCATTAGCGTTAGCGAGCCGTGTGCGCATTAGCGTTAGCGAGCCGTGTGCGCGTTAGCAGGCCGCGTGTGCGTTAGCAGGCCGCGTGCGCATTAGCGTTAGCGAGCCGTGTGCGCATTAGCAGGCCGTGTGTACGTTAGCAGGCCGTGTGCGCATTAGCGTTAGCGAGCCGCGTGTACATTAGCGAGCCGCGTGTGCGTTAGTGAGCCTGTACGGGTGGGCGGGCGCTGCCGTCAGTTTGATGGCGCTCGTGTGTCTCTGGGGGTAGGCCTTTGCACTGTACGGTGACCGCGTGACCAGGAGTCGGGCTAACCAAGAATAACTGACAACAGCTGCGGGGTCCACTACCACTCTAGGCCCTCTTGGCTCCTCCAATGTAAACAGAAGCATGTCACGCGCTAGAAGGTTCCGCTCGTGGCCCGGTTCTTCCGTGAGCGCTGAACAGGCCCGCTGCGCCGGAGTCCGCCAGGAGAAGCGGGTCGTTTCTGAAGTGGGTCGCTCCCGTCTGACAGGTTGAGGGGGACACTCGAACCCTCTTCACGCCTCCTAATCTCATCTGACCCAGGAACGAGAGCCGCAGGTGAGCTGAAGAGATACTTAACCAGAGCTGGGAGGAGGCACTGATACGGCGCAGATATGGTACAGGTACGGCACAGGTACGGCACAGGTATGGCACAGGTACAGCACAGGTGCAAATTCGGATTACCCTGTTTCCTTCCCCTCTTCAACCGCATGGAACTTCCACAGTCAAATACTGTGCTCTGATTTGCATGGGGATGTGGGTGAAGTTTTTCGCTTTGCTGATATAAAACCGAACCACCGCGTCGCTCGGTCGCGCCGGGACGCTGCGCTCGGGCCGAGCCCCCCCCCCCCGCTGGAATGTCCGGCCGTTCGGCGAGAGGGCGTGACCGAAACGAGATCGGGCGGGCTGATTGGACGACGACGAGGCAGCCCAGCGCGTCTGACCACTGAGGACGAAGGGCTGGGAAAGTCCAGAGAAGTCCGACGCCACAGACTGCGCTCTGCAGACGGAACTGGGCAAACTTCAGAGAGGACTAAGGATTAGTAAACTGGAGCAGCGATATGCAAATCTTCAGAAATCACCTGGCAGCACCCTCCAGCTAACCCACAGCAGGCCCAGAAAGAGGCTCAGAACTACAGACACGATTAATTAAATCTTACTCAACATTTAAAAAACAACACATTCAGGTGACAGCTAACAGACATGACGGGGGACAGAGTCTTACACGGCAACACGCCCTCTGAGTCAACAGGCCTCAGTAACTCCAGCTGTTTCCTTCTGAGCAAGACGAAGCTGGCGCTTTTGGTTTCACTTCGCTCGTCTGCCGCAAAACCTCCAGCACCTTCCGGGCAAGCCTTTCGGTTCTCGCTCTAGAAAGCAGCGGGGCTGAAGCGAAACCGGTGAGACGGGGGCGGTCGCGGTCGCGGACTCAGCCGCGCGGACGCTGCAGTGCGCTCACCGCGAGAGAGAGAGGGCCCAAGGCCAGGCGATAAGCCTGTGTGTGGCGGTTCGTTATCGAAACCTGCAAGTGTTTCCCAACGTTCAGAGGCGGGCCAAGTAGCGATCCCAGTTCCCGCTTCTGTCCCGCTTACAAATTATTACTGGCCACGGCTTACAGGTGCATGAGCCACAAACTCTCAACGCCCTTAACGCCTTGTTAAGGTGTGAGATCACACGTACATGATTAGAATGGTCTTAACTGAACATTCTAATGCTAATGAAACAATCACTAGTGGAGGTTCAAAGTAAGGGAGTTCCAGAACACTGACTCAGAATTCTGAAAAAACATTCCAAAAAACCTACCCTTCCAAGTTCCTCATTTGCAAGTCTCTACCTGCTGACTACCACAGCTTCCCAACACAGTCTTACAACACAAGAACAACAACATGTCCAATCTGTCAGCAGCGTGCATTCCCTAAAAATGGAGATGTTATGCCTGTCATCTGAAGAATAAAAGCTTTTCATGGAGGAAATATGGTACTGTACAGCAGCCAACTGGAATGTAACAGGCCTATGTCTGACTACTGGAGGGAAAAATGGTTCATTTTGCAGCCAAATAAGCTAACACTACATGAATTTGCTGCCACCAGGACTGCTGTATGAATCAATGATATGCCTTTCAAGTTAAACTTAATATTGGGCCATTACTAACAGCACACGAGCAAAATATCTCAGATTTTTTCGACCTGATGAGCTCGACCACTGAGCTGACCTCATACTGAGAACACAAGAACCGCAGAGGAAGAACAAAGCCTTCCTTCTGGAGAACCATACACTGGAGAATTCCTCCTTCTCCTCGTGGGGTCCTTTCGGGGTTTTGGCTGAGAGGCGGGTGTCCTGTGCTATGCCTGTGCCTGCTTGGAGGAGGAACACCTGCCGACACCTGCCCTGCCCTTCTCTCCTTGACCCCCTCTGCACCGCCCCCCCTCCCGCCCCCCCGTCCCCGCTGAGGAGCACGGACCCTCACGCGGTTCCAGCGCCGGCTCCAGCTCCCACGGGGTCTTGTTAACGGCGCTGTTTGTTTGTCTCGGGTAATTTCCGCCTCAGACCCCGCTCTGCTCCGTAACCCCCGGGGGGGGGGGAGGAGGAGGAGGGGCGGGGGGGCGGGGGGGTCGTGCTAAACCGCCAGTGTGGAGGGAGGCCAGGAGGCCCCAGGGGGAGCGCCCAGGGAGGCCACACCGGAAGCATCGGCAGCACTTGCGCACGCTGAACAGGGCCAACGTGTGAGATTTTAATGGCACAGTTCCACTGATAAACTCTCTGGTTTTCCTCGCTCTCTGATGTGACAAAGCTCTGCGGCTCTGCCTGCAGTGCTCATCGTTTCTGTGGGGGCGGGGGGGGGGTTGAATTTCCGAGGCCAGCGAGGACGCAACGGATCATTTTAATACTTTTTTGTGTTTTTCTCGCCCCCTTAACATTCCAGCTCCGTCAGACGGTACACTCCCGAGTTACGAGATGCGTGTTCGTCCCACGAAAAGCGGAAAACCTCTTAACGGAGTAAAAACCTTGTGCACTTTTGCATTTAGACTCAAATGCCACCGTGTTTGGAAATGCCACTCCTCTGCACACGCACGCGGGCATCTGAAGGCCAGCGCGAGCGCAGCTACACCCAGCTGAGAGCAGCGGGCACCGACGCAAAACGCACTTCACTCCATCTACGTCAGAAAAACAGAAAACTTTAATAAGGGAACGAGCGGCATTACTCACAATCCTGAACTGATTTTAGAGCACTGTACGCTATTCCAAAATACAAGCTGATCCAGTTTACCGATGATTTTAATATTTCATTTTCGCCCTGGGGTACGACTCCCTCCAAGCGCACCCACGAGGGGAACAGCAAGAGGTCGAGAGTCCCAGTGAAACTGTAATGCGATATGACTGACCGGTCATGTTCCCACAGGGCTTCTGTCCTGGGTGATGTCACACGCTGTGAGGGTCTGACACATGGTCCATTCTGATAAAGACAACGAGCCATCCGCTGATCAAAACTGCTCTCTTCATCACTGCTTTCTATCATTTCTAAGCAGCATGAGAAAGGAACCAAAAATGAAAAATCGAAGGCGATTACAATGACTTAGATTACATTTTTTAAAATTACATTTTGTACACATTTCCAAATGCATATAGGATACACTTCCAATTTTAAACTTATTTTGTATCCATTTAAAAACTCAGTTTAGACCATTATTCTTGAGTCTTTCTTGTTGTTTTAACAACAAGAGACATTTAAGCCCCGTGCTTTTTGTTGTTTTAAGATCCAGTGTTACCCTAGACTACACAAGGACACAGACACCATCAATCACTGAGGAAGGCACCACACTATCACGGCCTCTTTAGCTGGCCAAACTGCCACTGGTCTGCACGTTTACACAAGAGCTTGTTGACAGAAAGATGGCGATGACACTCTGTCCATGACAAGATATACACAACCATTTGCAAGCAGCGATGAACCACCTGTCCAAAACACAGACATTCTTCTGTTATTTGGACTACAACAGCTATGCCGGAATGTGCGTCTATTGCCTCCTTAAGTACACTTAAAAATTCAAAAGGGCTCTTCACTTTAAAACGGACATTCTCCGCAGTAAATAACGTTGATTATCTCATTGTTCATCACAAACACACTGCCATTGTGACATCATGCCACTTGAAAAAAGAATCATTATAATTCTAATATTTCAAAGTCACAGAAAAAAAAAACAGATACTCTGGGGTATAACAGATCACTTTCGGGACACTTCAGTGGGAAGTCTGTTCACAGGGAGCTCCATTTCTTTTTCTTTTTTTTGCCATTTTCTCCCAAATTTAGTCGTTATACCAATTCCCCGTGTGAATCACGGTCCTGGTCGATGCGCTATCCTTCTGTCGGTCTGGGGAGGGTGTGGACTACCACATGCCAGCCTCCGATACATGTGGAGTCGCCAGCCGCTTCTTTTCACCTGACAGCAAGGAGTTTCACTGAGAGAGCGTAACGTGTGCGGAGGTTCACGCTATCTCCCCCAGATCCCCTCCCTGCTGAACAGGCGCCCCGACCAACCAGTAGGAGCCGCTAATGCAGCGATCAGGACTCATACCCTCACCGGCTTCCCACCCGCGAACACTGCCAATTGGGTTCGTAGGAACGTCTGACCGAGCCGGAAGTACCGCTGCCGGGGATTGAACCCGGGTCTCTGCGGCGGTAGGAGAGTGCTCATCGGGGAGCTCCGTTTCCACGGTAATTTGTGTTCCTTTCATCGTGTTTTTAAATCATAATTCTCTTACTGGCGTTACGCTGCTCTTACAGGCTATAATCGCTCCCACCGCCTTACCTCCACTGCTCATTAAAGGAGGAATCCGTGGGGAGAAAAGAGAAACACATCATTCGAAAAAGAAAAGAACAGCAGGAGCAGCAACGCTCGCTCACAGCGAGCAGTCTGAACCGAAGTCTAAAGCATCGGAGTACTGACGGAGTGGAAACAAGAAAAACCGCACAAACCAAATACGGAATATGAAATATCATAAGCGCAACTGCTACAACTGTACTCTTACCACGTACCAACAGGGGGAAAAAACCCACACAATTTACATTCAGGAGTGAAGAAAGTAATCAAGTCTAAAATGCTAATAATTGATAGCAATCAAGTGACTCGAGTTTGCTTAACCTGATGATTAACACATTAAACATCTTTACTCGTTAAAACGGAGACGTTGACATGGAGAGGCGCTGTCGGCTGCCTGCGCTATTCTAGGCTGTCCTTAAAATGGCTCAGTGAAGACACTGCTTCTGGAAATGCGATCGAGAGGCAATTCATCATCCACATTCTGGTGTGATAAGGGTCAACAGAATACCCCTCCGGAGTGTGAGTGTGTGTGTGTGTGTGTGTGTGTGTACATGTATATTTGTGTGTGTGTGTGTGTGTGTGTGTACATGTACATGTATGTGTGTCTGTCTGTATGTGTATGTGTATGTGTGTGTGTGTGTGTGTGCGTCTGAGCATGTATATGTGTGTGTAAATATGTGTGTGTGTGTCTGTCTGTATGTGTGTGTGTGCGTCTGAGCATGTGTGCATCTGTGTGTGCCCTTGGGTATGTGTGTGTATACGTGTATATATGCATGTAAATGTGTGTGTGTGTGTGTCTGTCTGTATGTGTATGCGTGTGTGTGTCTGTATGTGTGTGAGAGTGCGTGTGTGTGTGTGTGTGTGTGTCTGTGTGTGTGTGTGTGTAAATGTGTGTGTGTGTGTGTATGTCTGTGTCTGCCATGTGACACACAGCGGAATGCGAGGATTAACAATGGCGGGGGTTCTGGAATGCTCCGCAGCGTTGACATCACAAACAGACCCCGCCGCAGACGTGTCCCCTATCACAAACTCTGTCCCCACAATAAGGGCGCTATCAAACAGGGCCCGGGCCGCGGTGTCACAGTGAGTCATAAATCAACTTCATCCCTAACCCCCCCCCGGGGGCCAAAAACAATGGCTCTGGAAACAAAGGAAGCAGAAGAAGCGCAGCGACGGGTTTCTGCGGCAGTTCTGTCGCGCCCGGCGTCCTTCTGGTGAAGAGGAGAGAGCGGTACCCACAGCGCGTATCAGAGGAGCCTGATCCTCTCCGTCCGGAGTCCCGACCTCCGGTCACAGCGGCTCCCTCGCCGGCTGCCGCCCGCAATCCAGACATTCTTTCCGCGCTCGTCGGGAGAGAGCTCTGGCGGATCGCTGTCATCACGGCGACAGAGGGGTGCTAATTACCGCAGACCACATGAATGGCGGTGGTGGGATGGGGGTGGGGGTGGGGGGGGGGTCAGTGGAGCCTAATAAACAAGCGCTTAACACTGTTTCTAATCCTCCGGCATTCCTCGGGAGTTAGGCACATTCCGAGGCGGAGGTGGGCTACCTCGGCTGTATCGGGGCGCAGGATTGGACGAGGCGGAGGTGGGCTACCTCAGCCGTATCGGGGCGCGGGATTGGACGAGGCGGAGGGAGGAGCGTGAGGTCCACCCTGTAGCGGCTCCCAGCGCGCTTCATTAAAAGCCCGATGTGCGCTAGGCTAACGAGGCCGGAGCAGCGCGCCTCCAGGGGAGAAAGCCGCGGGACCCAGAGGCCGCGGGACCCAGAGGCCGCGGGACCCAGAGGCAGCGGGACCCAGAGGCCGCGGAACCCAGAGGCAGCGGGACCCAGAGGCCGCGGGACCCAGAGGCCGCGGGACCCAGAGGCAGCGGGACCCAGAGGCCGCGGGACCCAGAGGCAGCGGGACCCAGAGGCTGCAGGACCCAGAGGCCGCGGGCTTCCGTCCGACCGGGGCGACGTGCGGCGGGCGCTCCGAAACCATGGAAACCGCCGCGGGCGGATACGGTAACTCCGAGTGCCGCGTTGTTGGCGGGTTATGCCATGTGACCTAGCCTACAGGGACAGTCAATGTGAGCCTTCCTTCGCACTGTGGTAAAAGAGGACCTTGGTACTGTCAAGGCTAGAACGCTGTGTGAGTGCGTGCGTGCCCGTGTGTGTGCGCGTGTGTGTGAGTGAGCGTGTGTGTGTGTGTGAGTGCGTGCGTGCCCGTGTGTGTGGTGAGCATGTGTGTGTGTGTGTGCGCGCGTGTGCGTGGGCTCAGTCTGTGCGTCTCCAGCCCCAGATAAAGCCTCTGCAGGTGCGTGACTCACCGCTGTCCTTGCTGCTGCTCTCCTCGATGGTCATCTGCTCGGCCAGCTCGGACAGCGACTCGTCGATGGTCTGGCTCCCGCGCAGCGTCAGGGAGAGACGGCGCTTGAACTTCTTCATCCTCTCCATGGAGCGCTCCGGCAGGGGAGGCCTGCGGGGAGGAAGAGGAGGAGGAGGAGAACGGTTAGGAGAGTCTGGACCCAGAGATGCACACACCACACTTCCTGTGATGTTCTACAACAACACCTGATTCTAACCAACTAATGATGGTCTTCAATCAGGACCTTGACAAGTAAAATCAGGCGTCTGCACACCCACACCGGCCCTTTCGGATAAGACTGGACACCCTGGCCCTAGTGAAGCGTCACAGGGAGCCATGACCCAGTTGCCAAGGAGAAAAGGCATTAGATAATTCAGAGGAACACCCTCGGCCTGCGTACATACTTATCTATGCCCCCCCGCCACAAACACTTATGTGCCTCCATCTTCCCCGCCCTCCTGTCAAACAGGCCCGCAGAGGGACCGGGCAGCACCCCGACCCCCCCGGGGAACATTAGCGGTAAACAGAGAGCGCAGCACTTAGCGCTTTACAGCTAGCGTTAGCACTCCACACCGGCGGGAGCCCCTCCAGCAGCTGACATCACGGACGCGAATGAGACAAAAAATAAAAAATAAAAGCTTGGCGCTCTCACACTCACACTAAAACGCTTTTAACAAACTATTTTTACGCGAAAGGAAAAGCGCACCGCGGACACGCGCGCGGCTCGGCCATGAATAAAACATCCCGCGCCGCCGGCGCTACGGTTACCCAGAAACCCGCCGCACTTTTCCGCCGCCAGGGAATGGCGGGTTATTCCCGCGGCCTGCCGCCCACAGAAAAGCCAATAAAAAATACAAAAATAAATAAATAATGTTATCAGCTACAGTACGGCAGAGAGCTGGACAAACACAGGCTCATGTTACCAGCCACCGGGCTCGCGCCTTCCCTGTGTCAACACCGGCTGTGAGCTCCCTTTAAAGGCTTTTAAAAACACCTCCCCCCCCCCAAAAGCGCCAGTTTTGAAGACAGTTTTCTAGAAACAGACAGACAGCCTGGATCATCAGATCATCAGAAAGGAATGATGATTGATTTTTAAACCAAAAAGGCACAGAGCCAATCACGGGGCTGTCTTAGTGAAGCCTCCTCACTGAGCCTCTGATCCATGACTGTCCTGAGACTCCGCCCCCAGTCCTCAGCAGAGCCTTCTCATTGGTGGCAGCCAGAACAGAGGCGGGGTCAGTCATGCCGATTGGCTGTGTGGCTAACCCAGGGCTGATCACCTTTCCTACTGGTCCCACCGCCCCAAGCTCGCTCTCTCTGCCCTTTCTTCATCCCTTTATCTGAATTTATCTGAATTCTGATGTTACCACTACGGGAAAAAATAACGTTTTCCTTGATATCTATAAAATATTTCTTGAAAAGAGGAAAACTCATGTCTAGTCTCACCGAGGTTGTGAGCACTGTGATCACATCCATACAGGGCTGAATGCGTCAGGCAGCGCACAGAAGAACGTTCCAGAACATCCGCTCAGCAGCGGCTGTAAAACAGAGTGAGGAGCACAGGCTATCACCTGAGTCATGTGATCAGACCTGGCTAACGGCATTCCAAGACCAACGCGCATTACGCAAACACTACAGGCACACAACCAAATCTACAACCGAAAACACGAGCCCTGAACGCACGCGGGCAGCATCGACGGGAAGCCGCAGAAACGCACCGGACCCACGCGTTTGCCCCCCCGCACAGAGGACGGGACGGGGGGGGGGGGGGAGGGGCCTGCGGAGGGACGCGTGTGCGGATTCGCCGAGCCCCTTTGATCTGAGTGGCCCGTGACAGCCGAGAGCCGCAGAGATTTAAGAGGGGAGGCCGATACGGGACGGGGCGGAGCGTCAGATTCGGGACAGGAAACGCATGCGTGTGAGCAGGTACACGCCGGCGGTGGACTGGGGGGGGGGGGTAAGGCTGGCACAGCGGGCTCAGGCGGTCAGCGTGGGGCGGGGTGGCGGTGGTTCCAGGAGACGGGCGCCCCGCCCGGGCCACAGGAAACACCTTGAGCCCGCCGCGCGCGGGTCCCGCCCCCCGAGACGCGCCGCTTCCCCTGCTCATTGTGTTCTGAACGGGGCGCCCCGCCCCCCCCTCTCCTGCGTCACCCCCCCCCCCCCCAACCCGACCCCACCCCACCCCGACCCCACAGCCCGATAACATTCATCCTCTCGCTGCGGCACGAGCGGGAAACGGGATGGGGGAGGGGGGGGGGGGGTGTGACACACGTGGAGCACATTCGACCTCGGGGCACCGTGCTCCTGAGCGAGTACGCCAGCGAGTGTGTGTGTGTGTGTGTGTGTGTGTGCGCGTACTCTTGTGTGTGCATGCGTGGAGTGTGTGTGCGTGTGCGTGTGTGTGTGTGTGTGTGTGCATGCGTGGAGTGTGTGTGTGTGTGTGTGTGTGTGTGTGTGTGTGAGGTGCGTGCACGTGCCTCAGGAAGGTAAGGTGTCACTGAAAGCAGGTGAAACCGCAGGAAGTGTGTGTTGCCAGAGAGGAGAGAGCAGGAGATACAAGCTCTGCACAGGGAGGGAAGGAGAGAGAAAGAAGGAGAGAGAGAGAGAGAGAGAGAGAGAGAGAGAGAGAGAGAGAGAGAGAGAGAGAGAGAGAGAGAGAGAGAGAGAGAGAGAGAGAGAGAGAGAGAGAGAGAGAGATCCTGCACAGGGAGGAAAAACCAAGCAGCCCATTCCTGCTTCACTGGAGCATACGCAGAGAGGAGGACATGTGAGAACATGTGGGTGGGAGAGAGAGAGAGAGAGAGGGGGAGAGGGGGGAGGGGGAGAGAGAGTGAAGAGAGAGAGGGAGAGAGGGAGAGATAGCGAGAGACTGACACAGAAAGAGAGAGAGAGTAATGATGCAGAAACGCTTCTGGGCACAGCGGGCGGGCGGGAGCGCAGGGGGGCGGTGGGACGGCACGGCGGGGTCTGGAAGGGTGGCGTTTTGCGCACAGGGCGCTACACAAGGGAGCGGACGACAGACGGCCCGCCGACATCAGAGCGTAACCGGCGCCACGGAAACACCGCACGCCTGTCCGGGAGGGCTCCGGGAACAAGGGGGGAGGGGCCAGGCCTGTCACCAGGAAGGAATATCCGTTTGCCCATTGGCCGAGCCCAACGGATCGCAGAAACCTCCCCCCGCGAGGGTGGGGGGGGTCCCTCGAAGCACACGCAGCTCTGCCAAGGAAAACCGCGCAGCTCCGTCCAAACGCAGGGCCCGGCGCGTAAATCTTGACGTCCTAACGTGGGGAGTCACGACCCTCCTCCAGCGGGACGCCCACGCAGCTGCAGACGCGGCGCGAGAGAAAAGAGAAGTCAGCCGTAACCGCGGTGCGTGAGCCTGGCTTCCAAACGCCGCTTCTTTCTTCTCTTTTCTTTTTTTTTCCCCCCCAGAAGCATGTCAGGGGAACATGGCTGAGCGTGCTCAGTGCGGGTGGGGTGGCTCCCCCACACACAGAGCCTGACAGAGTCGGGGGGAAGGGGGGGGACGCAGTCGGCAGTGTGTTTTTTGACCCTCTGATGACACATGACAGCGGGGTGGTGTTTGCAGCAGGAAGTCAGCGCTCCGCACCGCAGCCGCTCACACACAAGCTGCTCGTTTCCTCTTTTCGACCAGAGCCCTGAGGAGAGCGGCGGCGGGGACCAGAGAGAGCCGCTCTGTCCGAGCGGAGCGCCGCGGGGTCGTCTGTCCGCCATGCGTAACCCGGAGACACGGTCCCGAGGGACGCAGGGGGGGGGGCGGGTGGGACGGGCGGCCCGGGCTGGATCAGGCCCCCCCCCGGCCCGCTTCCACTCGGGCCCACATTACTGACCGAGCGCTCTTCCATTGATTCCCCCTGATTCACACGGGCCGATTGGATGGCTCAGGCGACACACCAGCGATCGCTAATTCATACTCCTCTCTCCCTCTCTCTCTCTCTCTCTCTCTCAGGGGCACGCTGAGAGCTCCCGGCGCACAGGCAGAGTGGGATTTAAGTGGGCCCTCGGAGGCTAATGTGCTGGTTTTTGGGTAAACGTTCAGCGAGAGCGACGGCTGCTCTCGGCGTTAATGCAGCGCATCACTGACACAGCCGGGCCGTAAATCAGCGAACAACTGACCGCAAAAGTAACTGCGACTGTAAAAGCCGACGCTTTCTCTGCCTCACACTTCAGCAGGCTTATTAAAGGCCGATATCTCACATTAATAAGGACAGAGGACCCAAACCCACACGCTCCTCCACTGGGCAGAAACAGGAGACGCACACCAGCACACAGGCACGGCGCAGTTTCTCTTTCTCTCTGAAGCAGAGCTTCTTCCCCGGACTGTTTGTGACGAAAATCTGTCCACTCAACAGCTTTAATCGAAATGACGCCGTAGGACTCGAATGTTTTGGGGAAATACTGGCTGGATCAGCGAAAGCGTGTGATACGCTGACGTGTTGCATTCCCGGCTCCACCGGGTCAGCATGTGCACGCTAATTAGAGACTTCAGACGCTCTGCGCAGCGCTGTTTTTAACCAAAAGCACAGAAATGAGGGAGCCATCGCACCCCTACTTTAAAATGTTCACAGGAAGAAAAAAAAAGAATATCCCGGAAAAGTGGTGATGAGGAAGAGGAGGCCTTCATGACCTCCCTCCAAGCCCCCCCCGCTCCGCTCCATCCAATTAAATTTCACCTGATCGCAGTGGAAGTCTGGAGCAGCGGCTCTTTGATGTTGTACTCCTCGGCGGGGTGGGGGGGGGGTTGTGGGTGGGGGGAGACAGGCAGACGCAACCAGATTTTTCCCCCTCAAGGGAGAGAGAGAGAGAGAGGGGGAGAGAAACCTGTTCTGCATGCGCAATCTGGACTTTTCAGTTCAGAGCAGCAGCGTGGAGCAGCGGTAAGAGAGCAGCAGTGCGGAGCAGTGGTCTGAGCAGAAGTTCACTAATCACCAAGAGCAGTGATATAATTCAGAAGATCTGGGGTTTAAAAAGCCAACAACAAACACGTTTTTTTTTCCCAGCAAAGTCTGAAGCAGAAAAAAGGTGAGAAATGGCAGAAAGGGAGTCTCACATAGCAAAGTCTGGCAGGAGAACACAGGTGGGCAGGCAGGTATGAAATCACCGACCCGCGTGCGAATTACACCGCGCATTTACACACATCTCGCCCAAAACCGTCAATGGCGCTCAGCTCATTTCTGCCCGCTGTGCGTAGGGAAGGCGAAGGCCACTCCAGCCAAGGTAAGAGCGATCTGAACCGACGTTAAAAGCAAACACGCAGCACTGCAGCTCGGAAAGCCTGCCGGACTGTGAGGGGTTCCCGTGGCAACACAGGAGGGCCAGAGCGGTCGTTTCCTGTGGGGCCCGTAACCGTTGGCGGCCCGGTGAGGCGCCACACAGCGCGGCTCTCTGGTTCTATGGTGCCGCACGCTGGAGAGTGACCTGGTTAGAGGAAGATGAGTCGATGGCGATGTGAAGCTGGGCACTGCTTCAGTGAAACGGACGCGAGCCTCGGGGGGACTGCGGGGGGGGGGGGGGGGGGAGGGGGGGTGGTTTCTGGAAGTGGCCGTGCCACAGGCTATGTGTGTGCGTGTGCGTGTGTGTGTGACTGTCCCACTTATGCGCTGGAAGTGTGTCAGAGGCAGGCCGGCCGGCCGGCTGTCACCAGCTCTGAAAACAGGCTATGGGGAAAGGGGGGGCGGGGGGATCACAAAAATGTCCCTCAACCTGAAAACTTCATGTTCCTTCAGGCGCCCAGAGGACGGCCAGCGAAAGAGAGAGAGAGAGAGAGAGAGAGAGAGAGAGAGAGAGAGGGGCGGGTATCCCTACAGCAGCTGCCTGCTGCCTGAACATGGCCAGAGGTCACGAGCCACCTTTCCTGTTACGCCCATCCCCCTCCCCCAGCCCCCCTCCCCCAGCCCAAAATGAAACCCTACCACGCCGCTTTTCCATTGCTCAGGACAAGAAATGCGAAACCCAAACCTGCTCTGGCCTAAACCCCCCCCCCCCCGCCCCCCCGACCCCCCGCCCGCATAGACAACACGCGCCCTCATGCATATTCATCTCCGCATCATCAAACCTGGCGCTAAGCGCTTCCGTCGCGGGACGTCTGCTCGCACTGCATCGTGGGTAACGCGGTTCCCTTTCAAAGAGCGCTCAATTAGGCCGGGGGGGGAGAGGCAGACTTCAAAGGGGTCCCCGTGGGAGCCGGGGCGGTGATGGCGGGTTGCGTTTAATTAGGCCTGGGCTCGGGGGGCGCCTGGGTAACGGAGCCTCAAATGCACACCCCCGCACCGCCAACGCACACCCCAGCGCTAAAGGTCAGCCCAGCACACCGAGCGGTGTTTCAGCGAGCTGGATACCTCACACAGACAGGGGCACGTCTGATTCGCTCCAGAGTAGCGCAGTTCTGCCACACGAGCAGGCTGCCTCAGTATCAGCTCTGCGGTAGCAACAGCAAATAGCACAAGCCCATCGGGGCGGCAGTGTAGAATAATAATGGGTAAGGAACGGGTCTTGTAACCTAAAGGTCATAGGTTCGATTCCCGGGTAGGACACTGCAGTTGTACCCTTGAGCAAGGTACTTAACCTGCATTGCTTCAGTATATATCCAGCTGTGTAAATGGATTCTATGTAAAAGAAAAGAAAAAAAAAGAAGAAGTTGTGTAAGTCACTCCGGATAAGAGCGTCAGCTAAATGCCAGTAATGTAAAGTAACAAGCTATTCTGTTTATGCTAATGCAAAACGTCCCGGCAAGATTTCGGGATGAGCGCTTTCATTCACTTGCATTTCCCCGTCCCGCACTGAGGCAGTTTTACCACCTCCGTAAATCCTCTCAGGCTTTTCGCACAGGGGGCGTAAAACGCACCAATCAGAGAGGGCCCTTTATCAGCAGGTCCCACCCTGGCCTGGCTCTCTACACATCTGAGGAATGCGGCCTCTTCCACTCAGAGGGCTGCAGAGGCGACAGCGCCGTTCGCCGCTGGGGAAATAAAACCCGGGTTACAGTCACAGCTACCGCCTCCTTTCCAGAAGCTTCCGTGACTATACATTATGAAACACGCAGAAAAAAAAATTGATATTTACAAGACGTCTGGTCAGATATTGCAGATACCGCATACATGTGATCAATTTTATTGATATCGTACATCAAACATTTTTATGGACCTGTAGTATTAGTGCAGTAGAGACTTCTTACTTTGAACTACAGCAGAGCCTCGGATATACACACCTGAGATCTACGGACTCTCCGGTCCACACAACGCTCCGTGAATGCAAAGGTAGCTCATGCAGACACGCCACAGGCTATCCATCTCCTCGCTATCCCTCATGCAGAAATACAAACATTCATCTCTCTCCATCGCTTAAACATTGAAAAAGTACAAAAAAATCAGACAAAGGGCCACACCTATGACTACAGCTAAAAAAAAATCCAATGTGGGAAAATTAGGTCCATTAGTCCATGAGTCCAATGAAAGCAGGTCACGGAAAAGCGATGTAGCCCAGAAGAAAGCCCAGGTCTCAGTGTTTGGAGTCACGTTAAAAGTTGTGAGCATTTCTAACTCTTAAAATTCCCAGTTTTCCTAGATGAGCCACAGGGCTGAAGCGGAGTCCTGCACCAGCACCAAGCCCCACGCACCGGGCCCACCATGCCCCGCCCGACGCGGCCCGTCGCCACGAACACGACTCCACGGCAACGCGGGCGTCTCCATGGCAACCGGAGCTGGCGCCGTGCCGAGGCGCTGGCGCTGGCGGCCCCTCATTACCGCGCGTCTCCCGGCTCGCGGGCCCCCGGAGGCCGAGGTAACCGCCGCGCGGAGCTGTAGAGAGGGCCCCGAGACAGCAGCCAATCAGGGACTCACCCACCGCCCCCGAGCGCACCTCTTAAGGTGAGAGCACTGCGGGGAAGGGGGGGGGGGTCTGGTTCCCTGTGGTCCCAGGGCTGGGGCACAGTCAGCACCCTGATAGTCTGGCCCAGGGGAGATGTAGCTCAGGGCCCATCTGTTTGCTCCAGATCAGCCTCGGTAATCTGTGCTGATATCATGTTCTAGCCATTCTCAGCCATGACTGAGGTCTGACCGGCAGCCTCTCCGAATCCCAGCCAAAAATCAGACAGGATGACATCAGCCACCCCCCTGCAAACACAGGCAACAGTACAGCACCACAGGGCACTGTGTAGCAAAAGCCAAGCTGTTCGGAGGGAGAAAAATGTGTTTGAGGAAGAGGGAGAGTCACTGAAGAAAGGGATGTGTGTGTGCATAATGTATAGGTGTGTGTGTGCCTGTGCTTGTGTGCATGTTTGAGTGTGTGTGTGCTTGCGTGTGTGTGCCTGTGTTTGTGTGTGTGCAATGTATAGGTGTGTGTGTGTTTATGTGCGTGCGTGTGTGTGCCTGTGCTTGTGTGCATGTTTGAGTGTGTGTGTGTTTGCGTGTGTGTGCGTGCGAGTGTGTGTGTGTGCGAGCGCGCGCAAAAGAGAATGTGACTGTGGGTGTGAGAGAGGAGAGGGACGGAATGTTTGAGAGAGAGAGAATGAGTGTGATTATGTGCGAGAGGCAGAGAATGTGTTTGTGGGGCAGCTGAACAATGTTTTTGTGTTTGTCTAAGGGGCATGAAATCACCAGATTCCCCAGCCTCTCCCAGCTGTGCTGCGCCCCAGGGTCCCAGCGGGCACCAGGAGGAGCCGCGCAGGCCTGCAGCGGCCCTATGGCGGCACAGTATACAGAGCTCTTCTTCTCCACCGTCCAACAAGGCCCATTTTCATTGGCCGCTCCCTCCAGTATTGCATTCCATAAATGGCAGGGGCCGATCCCACTGCTGCAGAAGATGCAGGCTGCTGTAAAAGCTCCACAGAGTTGAGGTGCCACAAGAGCTACACGTTGTGCGGAGAAGCTCTTATTTAAATTACAACTCCGCATCGATCAACACTCCCCTCTGAAATAGTCAAAGGCACAAAAGAAGGCCATGAAAACACAATCCACCTGATAGAACAGATCATTTAGAGCTGCTGTCCTCTATGAGGTACGAGGACCACGGAGAAGAGAGTTCTGGCCTAGGGACTGGGGGGGGGGGCGGGTGTCTTTCAATTCACTGGTTGCAGCAGCCTTCAATGCTGGGTTGGTAGGATGGTAAGTACACATAACCACACATAACCAAACCACACAAAGCATGTCATGAAGCAGGAAGTCTCATGCTAGATTTGAGGTATTTACTCATGTGGTACCAACCACTATAATCACATGTTTTTTACTGGGTGAGGATTTCAGAATAATCTTATTCCTTTTAGATACGCCTTTCTAGAAGGGATCAAGGTTAGCTTTCTGGAGGTCTACCTGCTCCCCCATGCAGTTTTACGGGGGGCTCCACCTGGAATGCTTGTATGCCTCCACTTGGAGAGACAAATATTCCTCCTCACCTCTGCATGTTTAATTATTGGGGACCTGCTGAGGGGGGGTGGGGGGTGGGGAGGGGATTGGGGGGGAGGGGTTAACCAGCTGAGGTTTCAAGTAATTTCAGTCAAAGAGATTTAGACCTCGTGGGGCAAAAAAAAAAATGAAAAGAGAAAAGGCCACCTGTCACCTGGCCTACTGTCCCGTCTAAGTCCAGTCCAAAGAGCCACCTGCTGCTGTCAGCAGTACCTGGGAGTAACTGCACTGACCCCCTGCCCCCAGCCCTGTGATCCCCCAGCCCTGCACTTCAAAAGCAGGGCAGCACATGAAAGCCCACAGGAGCCACAGGCCCCATTACTCATGGGACGCGGCGGCGGCGGCGGCGGGGTGGGCGGGCTCGCCCTCGGCCAGCGTGGAGCGGGTCTCGGGTTTCCGGAACTTTCTCTCTCTCCGGAACGGAGTAACGGTAGAAGAAAGACGACACCCTTTTCGAGTTAACAAGCAGTCGCCCCCTCTTGACCCCCCCCGCCCCCACAACCCCGCAGCTAAAATGTGATACCTGTACTGGAGGAGGAAGGCGCATCTGAAGAGCTGAACGCATAAATCACACAGACACACACCCTCAAAGACACCGATCCCAGTGGGTTCACAAACAGCTGCCTTTTCACGAAACATAATCACACGTTTATTTCGCTGCATCTCCCGCATCATCCATTAATAACCTCCGTTGTGACATCATGCCCAGCGGTGGCAGAGGCTCTTCCTGCACACTGATCTGGAGCCGGATCATAGCTGATGCAAGCAGTCGCAAGCCGGGTCCCCAAATCAACCCGCCTGTATCCCCCAGCCCCGTAAGGCCTCCTGCTGCGCCCGTCCCGTGTGTTAAATTAGCCGTTCCGGTTTCGGCTCGCTAAAGCTAACGGTGTTCCGGACTCCAGCCGCCAGAACACGACCGACACCGGAGAGGGAGCGATGACAGATCACCCCCCCCTCCACCCCCCCACACTCCTCAAAGATCAGAGGCTCGCGAGCGCGATGTGAAGAAGCCGCAAGCAGACGTGACTGATAGTGACGTTTGGGAGTTCTTCAGTCAAATCCCCCCGCCATCAGAGCGAAGGGCAGCGGTCCCGGGAACCGAAGAGGAAGCAGCGGCGCTGCACGTTTTCGATGTGCCTCGTAAAACGAGCGGCTCGGGACACGAGGGAGCGCGGCGGGTACTTACTGACCCCGTCCCGTACCGACGCGGGCGCGCTCACGCTTTCGGGATGAACTCCGCTGAACCCCCGGCGGCTCCCCGGGCAGGAGACCAAATGTGAAAGAGGAACCCGGAGCCGTGGGAGTGCGAATAAAAACCCGCAGCTCTCCAGCCTGCAGCTGCCAACAGGCTGGTGTATTAAGACTTACACGACACACACACACACACACACACACACACACATACCTCAGAGCCGGCACCACACACACACACACACACACACACATACCTCAGAGCCGGCACCACCACACACACACACACACACACACACACACACACATACCTCAGAGCCTGCACCACACACACACACACACACACACACACACACCCCTCAGAGCCTGCACCACACACACACACACACCCCTCAGAGCCAGCACCACACACACACACACACACACACACACACACACATACCTCAGAGCCGGCACCACACACACACACACACACACACACACACACACACACACCAATGCACACTAACATGACACACACACAAACCCCCCACAGAGCCTGCACCACACACACACACACACACAGACAGACACACAGTTCATGCACACAGATCCACTTCGATAGTTAAATTTGCTTTTGATTTCCGGGACATTTACGGGTTACAGTGCACGTGTGAAAGGGGCTTCACAGCAGGCAGCTGTACTGCCACCAGAGAACAGGGCGCTCATATTAGCATAAGCATTAGGTGGTACTCCGCAATAACAAGCTGCTCGTCCAGCTCAACTGGGTGACAAAGGCTACCCACACAGCTGGCCTCTTTGGAGGAGGTTCATTCTAGGTGAACATGAGGGGTTGTTTGTCACTAGGGAAGAAAAAAAAATCCCAAAAAGTATCAAGGATATAAAACACTCGTATTTTTCAAGACCGGCCAGATTCTGTATTAATGACCGGGTTCCACGTCCACTACCGGATTCTGCGATTCTGTCCTACACATTCTGGGCACCGTGGAAACCAAAAGGCCCAACATCATCACCACCGCAGATGGGACAAAAGCAGATGGGATATCAGCTCAGTGTCTGCTTTTGGGCCAATGAAAAGCCACCATTAGGGTGCCTCTGCAACAGAGCCAGGGAGCCACCGATCTGCACCAAGCCTGGCCTCACAGGGACGCACACACCATTTACAATACCAGGAATCTAAAAGAAAAATTAATCCGACAGCTGAAGAGAAGCAAACGTACTATACTATCAAAGGTGAGAATGTCCTTAGTACAGTAAATACAGGACAACTGCAGCTTGTCCTTAGTACAGTAAATACAGGACGACTGCAGCTGAGGTGGTCACAGAGAGCACGAGGCCCCAGGAGCACGTCCACCTGTTCAGCGCGTCTGACAAAAACAAACACAATGTGCAGAGCACTCCTCCGGATGGCCATAACCCATTAACCCAGTAACACTAACCCAGCAAACACCTGCGTTTCCCAGCGCCCGTCCAGCTTCCCAGTTATACAACGAGCCATTTCGGCGCGCCAGGGGTCGCTGCCTCCGGGCAACCAATCTAATTAGCAGGTGGCAACTGGGTCACCGGCTCAAACGCCGCTCTGAGAATAAACAAGCGATCAGGCTCGCGGGGCAAGTGTGAGATCTGACAGTTTTCAGTGGCATGCCCATTTGGGATTTAGAGCGAAACCCATTCCAGGTTTCATCAGCACCTGATAAAATAATGACCCCCCCCCCCCCCTACCCTCCCCCTTTAGTCCCCCCCCCCGCCGCCCAGCCCCTGCCGCCTCATGGCTAAAGGAACAGGAATATCCTGTTGGTGACTGGAGCTGTTTTGCGCGGGCGTTCGTGGCTAATTACAGTCATTAGCGAACCCTGTGACACCAGCAGTGGCCGAGGGCCCCGGTGAGACTGCGGGAAAACAGCAGGACCGCGGCGCTGCTGCAAAAACACCGCCCGGTCGGCAGCTGGGCCCGTGTGAAACGCCGCGTTGTCCAGGCAACACGGGCACAGACCTTCAGCCAGCCAGAGACGTGCGCACGTACTTACGGTCCTCCCATTTCTGCAAGCGTGCGTTCCAGAAAACTGAAGCATGCTAACAGGAAAAACAGTTCAGGAGCACATCTACTAACGAGGGATGCATTGGTGTGCTGCAAAACTTACTAGCGCACGTTGGAAATAAAATGTTTGCGTAGAGCCCTGTCTCCGCCTTTCGGAAACTCGACTCACCAGCCTATAGCAAAGCGCTGTGGGAGACGCGTGATGTCGGGTGCGACCGAACAGGCAGAACCTGCGTCGCACGATCCCGCCGTGACATCTCTACGCGACGGGACAGATCGCGCCGGCTAGCCGTGCCAGCTGTGAAACCACAGCAGTCTGAGGTGCGCTCGCTGCGGTTTTCACTGCGGTTTGTTTGCTTTACATGCCATACGTGTTTTTTTTTTACACGCCAGTCTAAAGGACGAAAGTAAACAGGCTCTCCGATTACAACTGTGATAGCGTGGATGAGCATATATATGCAGCTTAGAGAGCACTGCCTCAACTCTTTTTTTTTCACTCCTGATTTGTTGTCTTAAATCTGCCTGAAACAGGTCACCATACACCTTTCCTTGGTTCACTGGACTGTTCCTGTATTCCCTAGAGAAAGCTGTACGGGGGGGGGGGGGGGTTAATATCAGCTGTGGCCTGGCCATGCTGCACAGTGAATGCAGCAGACGGGCCTGCTGCGTGATGCATGCACTGTGGTGCGTAAAGAGGGATGCACAGGAACAGCTGCCGTGCTCCCTCAGCGATAAGCACTTCCTGTTTGCTCAAATTATAAAAGCGCACGGCAACATGCGCACACAGGAAGCGCTGCAGCTCGCACCTTCGAGCAGCTGTCCGTAAAAAAAGCCACCGTGAGACAGCCCGGCACATCCGACGCACGCAACACCAGCAGCTGAACCAAAACAAACCAGATCCGTGCCCTGCATTGTGAACACAGTATTACAGCATTCCCACCAACAATCTCACCGTTTCATAACACAGCCAGTAGGCTAAAAACACGTCTCACTGGGTAAGGTTTAGCCACAAAACATATTTAACATAACATAACATTACATGAATGTCAAGAACAGGCCATTCAGTCCAACAGTGCTCGCCATTTTCCTGACTAAATTAGTGCCCTGATTACCTACAGACTAGATGGTATCCAACACTGTATCAAGCCTGGTCTTGAAAATCCCCAGAGTTTCTGCCTCTACAACATGAGCTGGCAGGCTATTCCACACATTGACTACTCTTTGCCTTTTTCTGGAACAAAACAACACTGCACCAGAGTTGTTTTGTTAATCCAGAGTTTTTACACCAGAGTTTTTACATCTCAAACAGCAGCCCAGAAGTGCCACAGGGTCTGCAGGGTTTCTATCCTTTCAATGAGCAGCCAAGGAAGCCCCACGAAACAATGCGTTTGGACTTTCAGCCAATCAATGACCTGAATTAAGCACTTAAATGCTTAAACGCAGCAGACGCTGCGGCCCTGATGGATTTTAAATTGAGACGTCTGGTTCACAGCATTGCTTCGTTTAGACAGCGCCTGAGAGGCATCGCAGAGCAGGCGCGCATTATCACAGTAAACAACCTGCCAGCGCCGCCAGCAAAGGCTCCTTCAAAATGAATTATTACCTGCGGTCGCAACGATTACCATAAGCAAACAAGCGCGCCGCACGCCACAGCCAGAGCCACCTCTGCTTAATGCGATGTGAAAGGTGGCAAATGCCCAATTTGCCAGTGTTACAGGGCAAGCGTCTGGTGTGAATTCTGACTGGAGGGGGCGAAGCCAGCTTTTTTTTTTTTCCACACCGGCTCAACTGCCAACTCCTTTTCAGCACGTCTGATGTATAAGGAGCTCGGGAAGGAGAGCTTCAAAAGGCCCTGCACCTCCCGACACAAGAGCCAAAATGGCTGCTGGCATGCGATCAATGCCGCCATTGGTCACGCTCAGACAGTGGGCGTGGCCAATATCAACCTCACATAACCCGTTTAAATGCGTTTGACAAACAGCCTTGCCCAGCTCTATATTTCACCAGAGTGGGAAAGGCAAGCCGGCTAGCTCATGTGTCTAAGCCATGCTTCCAGTGCTCCCATTAGGTCCAAACGCTGTCCTTTAGGTATGAGGTCATGGGAAAAGCAGTTTTTACAGAGAAAGTGCATATATCAACCCGGCCCTTTGTGACGTGGGGCTACTGCAGAGATGAGCATCCATCCGTACACTACATCACACATTTATTTAGACTCCACCAGTCCATCATAATCTCCAGCCTGTCAGTCATTCAATCTCTCTCACTCCCTCCATTTCAGACTCAATCGCTCGATCGCTCCGTTCACTCAGCCACACCATTCGCCCCCCCCCATCCCTTTTACCCATAAGTCCCTACTGTGGGGCCGAACAGAAGGCGCTCACGCACCGGGGCTGCCTGCCAGGCCACAAAAAGCACAGGGCCGCATGGAGACAGGAGGTAGCGCAATGTCCTGAAGAACCAAAAAAAAAACAGAATCTTTTCGACGTAACCGACAAGGCGGAAAGTGCCGGCGCATACAAGGCCGCAGAAAAAGCACAGCGTGTCACTAAAGCAGCGAGCCGAGGGGGGGGGGAGGGGGGGCGAGCGCGCGGGCCAGAGCAAGCACGCCGAACAAACAGCAACGCGGCGGCGGGCAGGACACAAGCGGTGCAGCGGGATCGCGGCGCCCGTGCGCTCCCGCTACCTTCACAAAGCCTCTCGTTCAGCGGGCCCCGCATCGCCCCGTTCGCCATGGCGACGCATGAATGGCCTCTCTGTGAGGAGGGAAATAAATAAAAAAGGGCCTTCTCCCCTCAGGACTGCGAGGGCTTCTCTTAGAGGCACGGATCATCTGCTTGTGACTGAAGGTCAGGCTTTTTGCCAGAAGGAACGAAAAAAAAAAAATTCTCAGAAATGGCCCTTCTTTTAATTTATTTAGTTCTCTCTTAAAGAAGCCTCTTTGTGTGGGGAGGGAGGGGAGGGTAACAAAAACTACTCACGTTGAATTAAAAATGTTATCCAACAGCGTGACTGCAGTCTCGTGGTGATCGCCGCAGAGGGAACGTGGATGCTGAGGACTCGGGCCAGCACTGACTGAAAGAGGTCGACGGGCCCAGAGGGGGGCCGAGGGGAACCCCCAGCGGCGGGCCGTATCGCATGCGTGGGAGGGGCGCGGCCGAGAATGCGTTGCAGTATAGCGTGTTCTAACATCGCATGCGCGGCCACGGGGTCCTGTCTGTCAGGGGGCCGCCGGCGCCCCTCCCCCGTCCCGCCCTCCCCCCACGGGAGACGGGCGTGTCTGGAACCCGATGGCGGGCCGACGGGTTCTCCCGGAGAGAGACGGGCGGTGCGTGACCCCGGGGCGGGGCGACGGACAGGCGGAGGACAGACAGCGGCGACTCGGGAGACAGATTGCTCTCATTCATCAGCGTCCTGGAGCGCGGTGACGCGGCGGCAGCGCCCCGTCGGCTCCCCGGGGAAATCACTCACCGCCGGGGTCAGGCTGGGGGTCAGGCCAAATGACTGCAGAGCCCCATCCCCCCCACCCCCCCGGCACTCATGTAATCACCTTCAGCCCCCAAGAGGACAAAACACAGGCAGGGCGGTTAGGGGGTGGCCCGGGCAATAAGGGGATAGACCGGTATGGACCAAGAGGTAAGGGAATGGACCGGGCAGTAAGGCGATGGATCGGGATGAACCAGGTGCTAAGGGGCTGGACTGGGATGGACTGGGATGGACTGGGATGGACTGGGATGGACTGGGCAGTAAGGGGCTGGACTGGGAGGAATGGGCAGTGAGTGGACCATGTGGTTAGCGCAGTGACCGGGAGCGAAGATGGACTGGGAAGGAAGGAGATCAATCAGCCGACCAGACTAAACGGAGGGCGCGGGGAAGAGACGGACCGAGGAAGGGAAAATGGAAAAGGGAAAGCCGGGGAGCCGCAGACAACACAGCTGGGAGCGAGGAATTTCACAGCCGGCCAATAAAAACACACACAGAGCGAGCGCAGAAACAAACAGTCACACCTTCACTCCCGCCTCGCAGTGCGTCTCTGGCCTTTCCGACCGGCACCGCTATTAGCTTTACATTTCGCCCTCCGCGGGACGAACTATCCAGCATCCTCCGGATCAGCGTACCTCCACCGACAGAAATAACACCCCCCCCCAAAAATCAAAAATGCTTTTGGCATCTGTTTTTTTTTAGCGCTGCAGTGTAATCTGAATCCAATTTTACATTAGATCAGCGGGCAAAAGGGAGGCCTGGCTCGGGACGGGTAGACAGGGGGGGCAGTTTCGGTAAGCTAAACGCCATTTACCCCGTTTCCCCGTGTACACTCCTCTCCTGCGCTCCAGAATGAGACGCTCTTCTGACTACAAGTCGAGAGGTCAGAGGTCAGGCGGTTCTGCTTCCGGGTCAGAGCGGGCTCGGTGTGCTGTAAGAGCGGTGCCATGGAGACGGCCGCAGCCTCTTACTCAAGTGCTTTCTGAGAGTCTCTTAGGAGCAACTCTGGCCTGTTTTTTCGTGCATATATTTTTTTTTTTTCTTCCTCTTGCTCAACGCTGGTCTTTTTGTTATGTGAGGCAGCACTCCTGTGGTGTCAGAAGGACCCTTTCCATGTAAAGCGGGGCCACTCTAAGAGATTAGACCCCCCTCAGAGAGGACAGGGTCACAGTGGAGCATCTGGACACCCCAAATTCAGGAAAATGCAATCCACTCAGTGTCAATATATTTTATTTTTTTTATAAATTTGGTGCCAGGGTGTGTCCATGTCCTAACCGCGCAGTGACTGACGAGCGTTACTGAGCTCAAACTGCGGCTCCATAGTGCCAGCCCAGTTCTGTAAGCTCCCTCGCTCCCGGTACCCGAAACCAGCGACAAGGCAGGACAGGGAGAGGGCTCGATCCTGCACTAAATGACAATTGATTCCTGGGCCAGACTATCGACTGACCGTCAGTCAGGGCGCAAAGAGAATCCATTCCATCCTGACGGCAACGTGCAAATGGCCAGCGCGATGGCATGTGGAGATCAGAGAAATGTGGTGGAAGGGACAGTGGGGTGAAAGGGGTGGAGGCATAGTGCACAGGAATCAGGAGTGGGGGAGGTGTGAGGTGTCCTGGTGTGGGTAACTCAGTTGGCACCCTGCACGATGCTGGCCGCTACCCAGTCCCCGTCGTCCAGTCTGCAGCGCTCCGTAATTCGACCTGCACCAGTTCCCCCCCTGGCCCCTCTCGCCTCTCTCTCAATTCACAACTCTGGCGTCCCTTCCAGGAAGGGAATGCCGCTGCGGTCGGGATACGCGCGCCGGAGAGGCCGCTGACAGGGAACGCCGCGGACAGGGAACGCCGCCGACGGTCCGGACGGAGCCGGGGGGACGGGGGACGGGAAGGGTGCAGACGGAGCGCGACGGAGAGAGAGAGAGAGACAGAAAGACGCACGCAGAGGAAACGGAAGAGTGCGGAGGAAGGATTGGGGACCCAATCGCAGTGTCGGGGGGGCTGACAGCACAGTCAACACACATCACTGTTCACCGACACAAAGCTCCTGACTACGCACTCGGGAGCGACCAATGACCTGCAGCTCCAGTGACGCGCACCCAGCACCCAGATGCCTTCCTTACTTCAGCTGAGAAACTCAGGGAATTACGCCGGTCACAGTATTCACAGCCAGTTAAACTCTGCTGTTGATCCGCGTTCCTGAAGCGCTCTCTGATCACGCTGGAGGTTTTAGCCACAGCCGCACATCTCATTCAAACACAGCCTCGGCTTCAGTGCACGAACGCACGCACACACACACACACACACACACACAAACGCACGCACACACACACACACACACACACACGCACACACACACACACACACGCACACACGCCTCAATTTCACTGTCGCTGAAAACTGGAGGGTTACTTGTGACAAAAACGGATCACGCGTTCGAGAAAAGACGAGGAACAAAACGCCGTGACGGGCCAGCCTGCCGCCGCCACACAGACCGGAGGGGACAGGGACACGCCGTCCCTTGCGATGTCCAACCAAATCCTTTCCCCGGGTTTCCATTCCGGAAGATGACTGACGGGCACCGGCCTCCTGCAAGCCGTGCTTCGCGCGCATCGAGAGCGACTCCCCTGCTGCAACGAAACCCACCAGCGTCTCATCCCACGAGTTCCCATGATGCCCCGGCACGGCAGGCTCCTCCAGCGCAAGCAGGGCTCCAGGGGAGCTACTTTTAGGCATATCCCGCGGACGGTGCTCTGAGTGCGCTTTCAAGCCGAGCGCAGGAGCAGGCAGGACCCCTCCGAGCAGATGAGCAGAAGAGCAGCCTCGCGCACGGACGAGCGCGCGCTGACACGCAGACGCTCGCATGCACGCCCGTGCGCGTACCCGTGCGGCCAAGCGGACACGCCGCCCTCCTCTCGCGGCTCAGCCACAGAGCCGTGAGAGAGGAGACGAGCAGAGGGGTCAAAAAGGACTGTTCCGGAATCTGCGTGTGTGTGCGTGTGTATGTGCGTGTGCGTGTGTGTGTGTGTGTGCCTGGCAGCGCTGACTCCAGTGCTTCTAACCTCCTTCCTCAACACTTACCTGAGGGGTGAGTGGAAGCAAAAACAGGGTGCACTGGCTCCAACCTGCCCAGCGAGAAACCGGTTCCAAAAACATCCTCGCATTTGTATATTCTTGAGCCTTACAGCACTACCGCTGTGAACCGACTGAGAGCTGCGCAGGCACCCCTGAATCACAGGAGTGCGCACAACTGGGCAGAGAGCGCTGCGCAGCTAACACTAAACACGTATAACACTGCTGCCTGCCCTGTAGCAGTACTGTCACAGCACTGACAAGACATTCCAACTGCATTGGGAGGACATTCTGTGGGCGGTCTGCACAGGGTCTCTGCCTGTGGACAGGCCTCACACGCACAGTGTGTCGTACAGTGTGTGTGCACTGTGTGGTCTGAACACAGCGGGTCCCACCGCAGCCAGCGGAGAAACGAGCGGAGGGAACAACCGTGACAGAACAAAGCCCGACTGTGGCGGTCATGTGACTATCTATCCATCTCCTGGTCCTGCTCATCGTCCGCATCCCTCTCTCCTCTCCTCTCCTCTCCTCCTCTCTCCGCCCTCCCTCCCTCCCGCGGTGGCGCCGGGGCTGTCAGCGTTCGGAGCGCGGAGCTGGAATATTTACGGGGGAGGTGATGACAGCAGACGGCGCTGCCAGCCGAGGCCGCGGGCTGAGCGCGTAACTCAGGAGGGCGACGCGGTGACAGGGGGAGGAGTCGCAGCCGCCGTCATCCGACACCGCCGCCACCGCAGCCGCCGAGAGCGGGCTGGGCCCGGGGCGGTACAGGGCGTCCCAGGCAGGGGCGGGCGAAAACCCGAAAAAGGACCCCAGAGGTCTATCCCGTCTGAGGGCACCGGGTGCTGTCGAAGAAACGGGGGAGAGGAGGGAGGCGGAGCGCGACACCCTGGAGTCAGCAGAGCCCGAGGTCAGGGCTAGCAGACGCTCTCCACGCCTCTGACCGCGTCAGCCGTTATACCGCCATGACGTCTCCACCGCCGCTCTGCCTGAGATCCCTCGCTCCCGTGCTGCTGCGTTTTTACTAGAACTGAACGAAGAACCCAGCTGCGTTTTTTCCAGGTTGCCGTGACGCCTTGGCCGTGTGACCGATCGCCGGGACACCGCCAGACAAACAGCCGGCGAACGACACGGGGGCCCGCGGAGGAGGCGGCCGACTTCAGCGAGGTTGCCAAGTAACCGAGGAAAGGAAAGCGAAAGAGCGACTCTGATCACAAGACTGCGGATTGTTCCGGAACTCCTGAGGAAGGACATGTGAGCAGCCCGCGGGCGCGCCACACATCAGCTCCTCCTCCTCCCCCCCCTGCACAGACGGGGGGAACGCCGTTACTAACGCACACGCACGCACACGCACGCGAGCATCCTGCCAGCTCTTCGGCGGGTCGCCTCCGCACCGAAAGGACGCGGCTGTTTTCACATCCCCCGCCGAGCCACCTTTCCGCGGCTCGCAGCGCAACTCACAGCCCCGCAGCCGAGCCGACGTTCGCACCGGCGCTCGCTCGTAAAAACCGTCTTCTTCCCACAACCCCCCCCGCCTCCGATCACCAGCTTGTGCGACTGCCTGACTCAGCGCTGCAGGAAGTGACGCAGTCCGCCGCCCCGCGCCCCCGAAAACGGGCCGGTGTTTACGCCCCCGCGAAGCGTTCCCGCACATGGGCGAGACTCGCGGCGGGAACACGCGCTAGTCAGCCGCTACGCCGTCGCGACCAGAACGGCCGACGCGGCGGATGCTGCCCGTGCCCCTCACTCGCTTTCACTGACGCTGAAGTCGGTGACAAACGCGAAAGGGCGACCGAGCCAATCGGACGGAGGCTCACCGGGAGCTCACGGACCGTGGGATGGCGGATGCTGTCTACGTGATACAGAACGCGGGCTGGCCGCTCTAACCAGGACCCTGCTCGACGGTGCCCCTCCGAAGCCCAGCGGCCCACAGCAGCGGCCGTAGGCATAGCGCTTGCTCGCTCTCCCCGTGTGAGAAATGCTAAAACGCGAGTCGAGCCGCTGCTCTGTGTGTCCCTCCTGAGCCCCTGTACTCGCGGCAGAGAGGGGCTGGCAGCCGGCTGAGGAGCTCCAGCGCAGAGCTGTGTGCGGGAGGGAGATAAGAGGACGGGAATGCGCCATCCCCGAGACTAATGACGACGCCCGGGGGACCGGCAGCCTCCAGGCCCCGGTGCCTCAGCCGCACGCGGCCCAGCCAAGCGGCTCAGACAGGAGCCCAGAGCACAGCATCCTAATACTCAAACGGGCTGCACCCCAGTACACAAACTGGCACCCCACCCCCGCAATCAAGCCAGCCTAAAAGAGTGACGTCCCACACTGGTGACACATTACTGACAGAGACAGACTGAGTACAAGCAAACAGATTCCTCAGATTCCAAAGCGGCTTGTTATTGTTTGGCTTTGGGAAAGTCACTAGGTGCTGGTTTATCCCCCCCCCCCCCCCATAATGGCCCAAATGTTTTCCTCTCGTTTATGCCAAACGGTTCGCCCTCTTCACTGCGCTTAACGGACGTGGTTCCCCGCCGCGGAGCCGCATCCTGTGGCTTCCTGATCTCTGGGCGGTAAGAGCGCCCCTGGGACCCGGCGCTGCTCCTTCCTGGAGTCCTCTCTGCGCAGAAATGCTTCGCATTCCAGGACCCGAGATAGCGGAGCGTCGAGCATGCAGACGCGCACCGTCGCACGTCCACGCGAACGCGAAGCTTCCCCCGCTCCCGCGCATGACATCACCGGGCCCCTCCCCTGCTCCTCAGATGGGTCGCGCTCGTCTGGGACCGGGTAGCTCTGGGGTCCGGGCTGAGCTAGCGCAGGGAGACTGTCGCGCACGGCGCGGCTGGAAAGGGGTCACGGATCGATGTTGGCTCGCCTCCGGTCTGTTCCCAGCGCAGGCAGCACAGGCAGCGCAGGCAGCCGCGCCGCTATGACTGAATCATAAATTACTGCCAAAATTATCACTGTTGCTGAGCAGATCCAACGTGCCGTGTTCTCACTGAGCCAGAGAGACGGGGAGACAGCAGACGAGCAGACGGTGTTTCTGGAAAAGACGCTCCGTTCAGAAGCACCGAGAAAGGGACTCTCCATTTTAAAAAGCACCAAGAAAAAGCAGGTAAACCTGAAAGGAAAGAACAAACCGCTTTGTAATTAACCTCACTCCTTTGGATACGAAACAACCTCCAGGATCAAAAAGAAAAAAAAAAACACAGCAATCTGCACAGCCTGTGAAATTTAATAAGCCTGTCTCTGCCTTCCCATAAAAAAGAACTCATAGCCTCAGTCTACAAGCGAACAAAGTCTAACTTCAAGCCATGTACCAATTTGCAGAGCGACACATCACCCGCCAATCCGCCTCGCTTTCCCACTATTCCCCCAGCCGCCGGCCCGACCGCCAGGCAGACGGCTCTAATCACCGAGCGCCTCTCGCACAGCCGAGCGGCTGAGCGTCCGAGCGGCTGAGCGTCCGAGCGGCTGAGCGTCCGAGCGGCTGAGCGTCCGAGCGGCTGAGCGTTGCGTTTCCGCCAAGAACCGGAGAGACGTGCAAGCGTTTCCCCTCGGCCGTCGCTCGGTACCGCGGCCCCTCCCGACCCGACCCGTAGCAAGCCAGGGCGCCCCCCGTAGCACGGCCACACACCGGCACGCCGGTTACGCGTCCGTAAGGGAGGACCTTCGTAAGCCACATCAACCTCTCCATGAGAGAGAGGCGCGCGTGTCCGCATTGCGACCTCTGCTGGGTGCGTCCGCCTCTCTCACACGCTCCGTTCATGTTAAACTGATGTCAATATGCATGTCCAGACAACAGCAAATAATATAAAAATGTCTCTGATTCATGCACTGGTTTAAAGGTGCCTTTAGCATAGAGGGGATCAGTGATCCCAGGATGGTGCACTGACTCAGGAGCTTCCTACTCACCCTGGAGTGTGTGAGAAATCCCACACATCAGAGCTCCACGTGAGGAGCACCGCAATGCCCCTGAACACAACGCAAGGGCTGCTCACAGCACACAGGGCCAAACAAACATTTCACAAGTCAAAACGTGGCTTCATTAAGAAACAGCATTTGGTTAGAAGCTTCGGACAGAATATCAGGGGGCGTGTCATCTAACTCGCTTGCCTTTATGGTCCAAAACCACACACAAACTATTTCAAACAGACGGGGCTGACAACTAGACGATGAATAATAACCGCAGGAGAAAATCTGCGTGGGGGGGGATTACACAGGCTATTACGCATACGAGATCCAAGGCAATTAAAGGTGTTCTATGAGGCATGAAAGGCAGAAAGAATGTAAAGAGCAGGGAGAACTCTGAAGCTTTGTTTCATACGGCCGTGTGTCTTTAGGAGTTTAATGTGGAAAAAAAAAAAAACAAGATTGAGGGGATTGAGAAAAAGGACATGGTCTCTTGTGTTGTGGCCTCGGGGAGGGGGTGGGGGAGGGGAGGGGGAGGGGGGGGGGGTACAGTGCGAGGAACCTGACTGAAGGGAAATTGGAGCAGAACGGTTCGCACAGCAGCAAGCGAGAACGGGCCGGTCTGAGCCGCGACGGGCTGGCGGCAGGGGGAGGCGACGGTGACCTCGACGACCAGCTCTTGTTTGTGTGAGTGTGAGTGTGAGTGTGTGTGAGTGTGAGCGTGTGAGTGTGCATGCGTGTGTGTGTGTGAGTGAGAGAGAGAGAGAGAGAGAGAGAGAGTCAGAATGAGAAGCGGGCACGCACGCACGCACGCACACACACACACACACACACACACACACACACACGCCGTTCCCCAGAGGCTTCCCGTCTCTCGGCCCGAGCGGTTCGGGGAGCAGATGGCGCGCTGAGCGTCAGATCCCGTTCCAGCGCTCGGGCTCCAGCCGCGGGGCCGCCATTCGCCGCGGGCACAACCGGCCCATCCCGGCGGCCATCGCCCCCCTGCTCCGCCTCTCATCTTAAGCGCGTCGGGCACGAACGAGGCACGTACAAAAGCTTAAAACAAGGAATGCCACCCCACCTGCCAACACCACATCCAATTTATCTATTTTACTTTACAACGCATCTGAAATCACACTCAGATTCCAGAAATCCGGACACCTTTTGAAGCCAACATCGCTTTGGCTGCAAATGCTAAACAGAGGAGCTTCCGACGCCAATTTATGCTTAGCCGAAAAGGGGGTCCCCCGTGGGAGGTACACAGCGACACGGAATACAGATCAGCCACCATAGAATCCGCCTGTCAGATGGTCACAGAGCCTATCCCAGACGCAGCGCTTCTATGGTCCCTGGAGGTTCAGCCTACGATGTACATGCTGCATCACGTATGAATTTATTCACCCGCTCCAGCCTGACGCTGATGCCTTCTGGCCCCTAGGGTGGGATTTCCCCCGGGGGCAACCCTGCAGAACTGACGAGGCCCTGCGCTTATCGACGACCCGCCAGCGCTGTGTGGGGGAGGAGCCTGCGGACAAAGGAGGACCCCCATAACAGCCCCCCTCGTCATCGAGTGCACGGTCACCACGGGCCGCCAGATTGAGCCGACCTTCCCCCCCGCTGACCTGCACTCTGACCGGCTCCCTTAACGCACTGCACCACAGGGCGGCACGTCCACCCCCGCCCACTTTGGCAGCTGCCGCACAGACTCTCCACACTCCGCTCCACCGCAGCCCACCCAAAAATAAACGCTGTCTGCACACTCTGCTCCCTGCTCCTCGGTTGCCCGGCAACAGCATAAAATATGTAAACAATGCGCCCGTCGGGCCGGCTTGAGGAAGAGATCACCGCACGCACACACACACACACACCGCACGCACCTCCACCTCCACCTCCGTCTGCCTCCGCCTCTCAGGCGTACCTCATTCTCACACGCACACGTGCACACACACACACGCAAGCACGCACACACACGCACACACACACACACGCACACACACACACACGCACACACGCACACGCACACACACGCGCACACACACACACACACACACACGCACGCACGTGTGCACACACACACACACGCACACACGCGCACACAGCTCCGGCTCTGACGCACACAGGCAGCAGGTGTGTTGGTGAGTGCCTCCTCAGCCCATATTTACAGCGTTCTGTTCCAGCAGAGCCGCACCGCTGCACAGGGGCATGAATATTTCAGCGCTCACGGGCTCGCTCACCTCCTCCGTCCCAGCGCTGCAGGGGGGAGAAACGCGCTCGCCGCCAGCCTGAACCCCAGGGCAAGCAGCAGGGCTCAGGTGGAGGGGGCCACAGGTGCAGCGTAGGTTAACTAAAGGACTTGGCGGGGGCGGGGGGGGGGGGTTGGTTTGTCATTCCTGGCAGGTGCACATCAGAATCCAGGTGCATGACACAAAATGGCTACATCAGTCCATGTACTTCAGGGCTACTCAACTCCAGCTCCCCAGGGCCGCAGTGTCTACAGGTATATTTGCTCCAACCACGCGCTACACCACACCACCAGATTTCACTCACTTATTTTACCTCCTCGGTTCAGGACGTAAGCTCGTTAGTGACGACAGGGGGAGCAGCCGCACGGCTGGTTGTAAATGCCTTACGGACACCGCAGCCCTCAGGACCTGGAGCTGGAGCAGAGTGGCTCTGGAGCCGAGCAGCTCTGGCGGTGTACAGTCATGTCTGCATTCCAGCAGGCACAAGCGGGAGAGCCGGTCTCCCAGAGGAGTCATCCGCACAGGGGCCCGGGAAGGCCTCTGCACGCACCCACGGCAACCAAACGTGCGTTCGTCGTGCACGTGGAACCCTGGGGGTTATCGTGACGTCCGAGCGATTCAGACGGAAGCGCCCGACGGGCCCTCTCCGCTCCGAATGGGGAGCTGGGAAACAGAGGCGGATTTTGAGGAGGGAACTACACCACGCCGCCTGCGATAGGTGGCGAGCTGCGTCTGAGGCTCGGCAAAGCAACGTTTCAGGCACTTTCCCAGAATCAAACAGGAACGAGAAAAAAAATATTTTGCCGCATCAAATTTCGCAATTCACATGCGCGCCGTTGCGTCAAATTTCGTGGTGCAAAGCAATGGCGATACGAAACGAGTCCCTGATATCACGTATCGCGAAATTTACGGTAAGCTGCCACATAACCACATCCCACATAAGAGATTATCTGACACTCATTTAAATGTCAGTGTCAGTTTCTAATCCAGACTGGCAGTCTGACGAAGCGCCAAATTTTAGGCTCCCACAAACCGCAAACGGTACGTCCATAAAATAGGAACACGGCAGCGATTCGAATTTAGGTTTTTTTTATGTTAAATAACATGAACATTTTAACTGAAAGTCCCTCACACAACGCAATTTACAGTTCACACATTGTAACTTGAGAATATTGTACCATGAACCCTACGTGAACCCGCAATATGAATCGTATTACGGGCTGAGCGTACCGCGTCACGCCTAATCCACAGCACTGCGAAATCTTTCATGAGAAAATAAACTTGACGGATTGAAACCACGCTGTACTGACACAGCGACACAGTGAAGGAGCGCACACAGCAGTGCAGAGACCCTGTGAAGGGCACACCCAAGGCTCAGCCACACTGAAAGACCACAGAGCTGGGTGCTGAGGTGGGGGGGTCGAGCGGCCTGGGCCGTGTCTGGCAGCGGCGCCGGGTGACAGGACCGCATCGCCGTGGCGACGCGTGACTCAGGCGCTGGGAGGGATCCAAGCGGCCGGAGGGCAGAGGGGAGCTGCTGCCCGGGACAAAGGCTCCGTTCAGAGAGAGAGAGAGAGAGAGAGAGAGAGAGAGAGAGAGAGGGAGAGCCAGGGAGGGGGGAGACAGAGAGAGGGAGAGAGAGATGGGGAGAGAGAGAAGGAAGGAGAGAGAGAGGAGGGAGTGAGAGGGAGGGAGAGCCAGGGAAAGGGAGAGAGAGAGAGAGAGAAGGGAGGGAGAGAGGAGAGAGGGGGGAGACAGAGGGGGGGGGGGAGAGTGAGAGAGAAAAAGCGAGAAAGAGACACAGAGTAAGAGAGTCAGAGAGAATGAGTGTGTGCGTATTGGGGGGGGGGAGGTTCTACCTATTCCCAAGCACATTTATGAAATGCGCACGGAACATCAGCACGGAAAAGCATCTGCAGGCATGCCATGCACTCCCAGGAGGGCCGCGTGCTAACGAGCTCGACGTAGCGTAGCGCGGCGTGCTGAAGGCCTGGAGCTGGGCCCAGCCAAGGCTGAGCATTCCCAGCTCCGCTAGCTTTCTCCGGGGCAGGGGTTCGGTCGGCCGGGCTGTCCCCGTCTCATCGCACGGGAGCAACTGCTCTTCTCACAGGGCACCGCAGTCGGCCTGCGCGAGTCACGCGGGAGGTACGCTCCTCTGTCACGAAGACTGCGCAGCTCAGCCGGCAGACTGCAGGAGGAGCGCTGCTCAAACAGGACGACTGCGCAGCTCAGCCGGCAGACTGCATGAGGAGCGCTGCTCAAACAGGACGACTGCGCAGCTCAGCCGGCAGACTGCAGGAGGAGCGCTGCTCAAACAGGACGACTGCGCAGCTCAGCCGGCAGACTGCATGAGGAGCGCTGCTCAAACAGGACGACTGCGCAGCTCAGCTGGCGGACTGCATGAGGTGCGCTGCTCAAACAGGACGACTGCGCAGCTCAGCCGGCAGACTGCATAGGGCAAAGAAACCACAGCTAGCCGCAGGCGCTAAGGAGGAGACGCATGCTGGCCTACGCTTCCCAGCGCCCATGCTAGAACGATGCGATTGGCCTACAGTGGGACATTCCAGAATTCACAGAAAGCGAAAAAATAAGGGAAAAGATTGGCTGAAAATACAATTTAAAAAAAAAAAGGCTAAAACTTTTTTTAATTAAAATTTTTGTTTGATTCTAGAGTGTTCTTGTTCTGCCTTGAAATAACCTGTAATTCCAGCTCCCTCTCATCTCTTAGAGCAGAGCCAAGGTTTACTACACAGGACCCAAGGTTTTAATGAGACTACAGTGGGCCCTGCCATGTCCTTATTACAAGGAAGAAAACTGCAGGTTCTCTATGGTTCAGTGTGACTGTGTGTGTGTGTGTGTGTGTGTGTGTGTGTGTATGTATGTATGTGTGCGTGTATGAGTGTGTGTGTCTGTGTGTGTGCAGGTATGCGTGCATGACCGTGTGCGTGAGCGTGTGTGTGGGTGGGTGAACGCGTTTTCAAAACCTTGTGTAACAATCAGACTTCATCAGAACTCGCAGAAATGGAAATGCAGAACAGGAAAAGTGACGAAAGAAATCTCTTCGCGTTTCTGTTCTGGTATTACTCATTCACACGCGTGCTTTTTAGCTGGAGGTTTCTGTAAACGTGTGTCAGCATATCTACGGTAAGCTGCAGCGACAGGAGAGTCTAATTTAACGGGCCTGAGTGTCTGGAGTCTGTAGGCTGAATACAGACCAGGGCATGAGACCCACAGCGTCCGTCAGTCTGTGCAGCAGGGAGCAGGGCACAGGCCTCGGCCTTACAAGGACAGGACGCGGGCACGTCCCAACACACGCTCACTCTCCTCACTCTTCCTGGTGAGAGGGGGGCAGCCCCGGGGGGATGGCATGTGCCCTCAAAGAATGCCCAAAATGCCATGCGGGACCCGGCAGACTGCATGCCAAGCATTACTCAGAGAACAGGGGCGGCCATTTTACTGACACACAAAATTAAAATCGTCAGCAGTACAATTTCTGCCACGATACGTCTTCTCACACAAGCCATGGAGATCCTCAAAAACTCTCATTAATCAGCTAGCATGCTAACTAAGGTTTCTCAGTATCAATGAGTAACAAACCCACTGCTATAAATGAACAGAATTAATCAACAGAAATAAGTTTATACCCTAACCAGGGAAAACTCCTGTGTCTCAATGTTTCCCCAGATAGGCTAATTAAGAAAGACATTAATGATAGCCATTTAAGCTAAACCACTAAACTGAAAAACGGAAACTGAGGTTTTGATACGCTAGTAAAAAAAAACACAGTTTATTAATCGGAGTATCATGACTACTTTGTTTATTAAACACACTAACGCGTAATGCTGTGATGTTTATGGTGCATTGCAGTAACAGGTGGAAGCAGTCCTGCTGTGAACCCAGGCACATCGCCCACCCGTAATGGACCACACTTTCGGTCGCTGGCAGACACATGCCGCAAAACATTACCCAGAATGCCTTCCTGCTCCCCGGCAGACAAATTTGGCTCAGCATTACCCAGAATGCCTTCCTGCTCCCTGGCAGACAAATTCTGCTCAGCGTTACCCAGAATGCCTACCTGCTCCCTGGCAGACAAATTCTGCTCAGCGTTACCCAGAATGCCTTCCTGCTCCCTGGCAGACAAATTTGGCTCAGCATTACCCAGAATGCCTACCTGCTCCCTGGAAGACAGATTCTGCTCAGCGTTACCCAGAATGCCTTCCTGCTCCCTGGCAGACAAATTCTACTCAGCGTTACCCAGAATGCCTTCCTGCTCCCTGGCAGACAAATTTGGCTCAGCATTACCCAGAATGCCTCAGCATTACCCAGAATGCCTTCCTGCTCCCTGGCAGACAGGTTCCGCTCAACATTACCCAGAATGCCGAGCTGTCTCCTGGCAGACGGACACGTGCTGATCCGTCCCCCTTTTCCACACCAGCGCTCAGCATTCTCTGCATGGCTGGAATATCTGGATCAGGCTTCCACATCCATTCCCTTTCCCTAAAGCTCCTGTTCCTGCTGCGCTAGAGGCTAACAGCAGGCGATGCCAGATGAGGATTTTGGGGGGGGGAGGGGGCTGAAGTTATGCACCCTTGAAGGGGTGGGGGTGGGAAATGCACCAGCCAACTGTCTGAATTCCCAAAATAGCTGGCAGTCGGCAGGACTGGGTGGATCTTCTTCCCGCTGCGTGGAGATTCAGCTGTCCCGAAGACACGGGGGAGGGCATTCGGCACGCCCGGCCGAGAGGGGCGCGGGGCGGACAGGTGTCCCCCTGCGAACAGCGCTCCCCTCCCTCCTCCCTCCCCCTCTCTCTCTCGCTCCCACTCAGACGGGCAGGGAACCGGTGGCAGACACCAAGGCCTCATTTACACTCACACTGTGGAGGACCAGAGCCTATTACAGCTTTCCATTAGATTCACATTAACACCACAAGCCAAAACAGATACGTTCTAATTAATCCAGTTTAATTAAAACAATGCTTTTATGTACTGCAAATATCGATCAATCTAACTAAACTGATCAGACTGGAAATAAATACTTTCCATAATAAGGATTTATGAGAAATGGTAACAGGCCAACGGGTCTAGATGAAAATCACAAGGAACGCGTGCAACACTAACCGTACACTTCTGAAGTCAGTATGCTCCAAGACAAAAACAAAAGAACAGGAGAGAAAATTCTGATGTGTTAACAGGGTATTCATCAGTCAGGTATAACGGCTAACCTGCTGCAGTGTCTCGCTATACGTAGGACTGAAGCAGCGGACAATGCCTGCGTTCTCTGTTTAACTTACAGAGGAGCACCAACACGGCGGTATTATCAGGGGAACATGTGTACTTTGAGATACGTCCTCCTGCTCTGACACCCAGAGAGAGAATACAGGAAGCCTCGCTGGGCCGAGAGGCCTCTATTTTCAGCAGCAGCGGCACCAAGAACAACATCCTGTTTCCACAGGCGCCCCAGCCCGCTGATTGCTGTAATCACAGAGGTTCTCTTAGGAGAGCGGCCGGGGCGGGGCGGGGGTCGAAGGTCAGGGAGCCCACTCCCGGCAGCCACAACACCATCACAGGGCTCTGCGCTGACATCTTCTCCAAGGGGCAACATGTGCTCCCAAGCTGAAAAATGCAGGAGCAACCCTAATGCATCCCAATCAGTAGATGTGCTCCTAAATTATTTTTTACCCGTCAGCACACATCAACTTTCCCTGAAATGGGAGTCCAGTAGAGCTCCACATTAAGATCAGAGTGATGGGGAATTACAGGACAAAAGAAAAAAAACTCCATCACCAGGCAGCGGTATTCAGAAGAGATTTCAGGCGAGCAGGACGTAATAACGCGGCTACACTCACGGTTACCAAAGCAACAAGCTGAACGGGTTTTAGAGCTCGTCGCGCGGCGAAGCAGAGGAACGCTTAGCGAATCGGCTAAAACGTTTCAGAGGAAACGTCCCTGTTAAACAGCTGACGTGCGCAGCCAAGGAGCTCTCTTCTGGAGTGCCCTGCTGCCGGGGCTCCAATGAGACAGTCGCCCCATTCATAGCAGGCAACCGCTGCGTTTCCACTCGCAACACAAACGAGCGAAATGGCTCTGGACTCCAGCCAAAGGAACGCGGAGGCCACTCAGAACAACACATCGCATACCTGCACTGTCACTGTGATGTCAGACTCCCCCCTCCCCCCCGAGAACCAACTGGAGAAGTTTGAAATGAAGAGGGGGGGGGGAAAAAGAAGAAAAAAAAAAAACCACACCAATATTCTGTCCCCACCCACTGTCATTCTCCGGGTTCAGTTCATGAGGTCACTTCCTGTCTGTAAGGCCGAAAACAATCGGTACGCCTCCCGTCACTTCCACTCATTCAGTCAATCCTGGAATGACTCAACTCTGGCGCTGACGCATAACCCGTTTGTTCATTAAAAAAGAAATTTGTGAGAATGTCATCGTTTCACAATACTTTTCTTGTTGCTACACGCAGCCTGATATCAAACCACTGAATTGTCCCCAAAGCAACAAGCCAACCCGGCATGAATTTCATCAAAACCTGGAGGCGTACGAGTTTCCTTTCCAAGTCTGGTAAAAGTTAGCCTAACAGTGCAACTGGAAACTGCTCTGGAGTTCCTCTAGAAACCAACAAGACTCGAGCCGACGATCACCGATTCCAGGAGATCCACCGAAGGCCAGACTGGATCGAAGCCCAGACAGATAATGATTCATCGGTTTAGATTGGCTCGCGATGTCTGCCTCCAGCCGTCCTTACCTACCACGTTACCCAGCAACACGATGCTCGCCTGCAGAGACCTCCGCTCGTTAAAAAAAAAAAGAAAAAAAAAAAAAAAAAAAAAAAAAAGAATTAAGAACAAAGATGTACTCTGTGTGTTTTTTAATCCATTCATAAAACAAGTAATTCCACCACAGACATCCTTTAGTCCAGGCTAATCTAACATAGTCCCCTCCTGGCAACCGCACTGGTTTACGAGCTATGTTCTCCACGCAGGAACACAACGTGTTCACAAGGCAGCGCGCGTTCCTGCTCTCAGACCAGCTTCGCCTGAGCTGTCAACAGCAGCAATCAGACACACCTGCACTCGCGAAAAGCACGTAGAACCAGGTGACCTTTTTTTTTAACTGGCCGCACCCCCCCCCCCCCCTCCTCTTTTTGGGACAGCTGGCATTCTCCGAACACAATCCCAGGGAAAGGGTTTTGGCTGGACACGCAGAGCCTTGACCCGATATCAGCGTAATAAGGCACTGATTCACCACACACCAACATCCTCGGCAGTGAGTCACATCCAGTCATTGACCTTCGCTGCACAATTCGCCATGTGCTTCAGGTTCACACACTTCCTGTTGTTGACCAGTTAAACGTGGACCAGTACAATCGAGGCTTGTTATTCGCCACCGCACCAGAATAAGCTCCAGTGCTCCTGAATGCACAGCACAACAGCGAGATTACTTTCCGAGTCAGTCCACACAGAGCAGTACCTTTGATTTGTATCCAGATGTCTGAGGAGTAATGACGCCCACCGGGGAGGCCATTTTGGCTCCCGGTGCGCAGCCAGTCACCCGAGCAGCCCCTGTAAAAGCCTCAGACTGTAAACAAACACCGAGGTGGGCGCGAATTACCCTGTAAAACACCGAGCTGTGTGTCACGCCAGGAAAAAAAAAACTGTCTGTCTCACACTGTTGAAACGGTGAGTTACACTGTTATGTAATGCACGCATGTTGGAGTCATTTCTCTTATTTTTTAACAGTTTTCTTCAATGTTTTTACTGGAATGTACGTTTGTAGAATGGTGCAAAATTTCTAACTGAATGTAGTCAATGTTTTAACCGTAATGTGTGCCGAGCTGTAGTGGGTCATGCACCTCTTTAAACTGAGCCAAGGAGCAGTGCAAATTTGACAGACGGGGAAGCTCTTTGAAAGTGAATTCAAATGGAAGCTGCTGCTGGTTTCCAAGCGACGGGCAGTGCAATGCCGCGCCGGTGGCATGTCACTGCGAGCCCCTCTTCCCCCCCCCCCAGCGTGCCACCGCTGTGTTCCAAGACCCTGCAGAGCTCACACTCCAGAACCAGCATCTGCACCTGAAAACTGACGTGTGCGCTGCCTGGGGAAAATCACTTAGGAGCACGTCTACCGATTGGGATGCATTAGTGCGCCCCTGAATATTTTAACTTCCGTGGAAATTCCATCGGACCTCCATGGAAAAACATTAGCATAGCACCCTGTGTTCCTCCAACCCTGCCAAACGGTCAGGGAACGCCAGGGTGAACATTCGCCCCTAGCCGTCGTTCCCGCGATTCCCATATTATTCATAAAAGGTCCCGCGCCAGGGTCATCGCACCCTAAAAACGCAGCCTGTCCCCATTCTCCGTCACCCCTCTTCAAAACTGAATTAATAGAGCAGCTCATCGGTCCTGCCCTGGGCAGAGTCTATTTACGGTAAGCTCTTTATCTCATTAAGCGCTCAGGACAGCACTCTGGAGCGGTGGCCTGGAGCGTCCAAACAGCTCACAACGCTGCAGGCCTGCGTCTCACTGATCGCACTGCGCAGAGACCGGCACTCACACACGCACACACACTCCCCCACACACACACATACATGCGCACCGTCACGTATGTGCATGGGCCCCCTTCCCCTCCCCCCACGCACACACACACACACACACACACATACATACATGCGCACCGTCACGTATGTGCATGGGCCCCCTTCCCCTCCCCTCCCCCCCCCACACACACACACACACTCGCCCACACGCACATACATGCGCACCGTCACATATGCGGGCCCCCAATGACACACACAAACACGCCCGCGCGCGCACACACACACGCACACACACACAAGCGCCAAAAGAGAGCGAGGCCTGTGCGTGCACAGGCACGTGTGGAGGAGGCGGATCCCTTCCCCTTCCCTTCTCCGCGTTCTGACTTCTGTTCTTCATTAAATTCACACTAAAACGTCTCCAATAATCTCAGGGAATGTCAGCGAGTGCGTTTGGAATCACCGTTTTGATCTCACACGCGTTCTACAAGAACAGACGACAGGTGAGACGCCGTCGCCGCCGCCGCCGCCGTCGCCAGGTGCGGGAGCCCGCTTTTCGGGGAGCTCTCGTCGTCAACGGCAACGGCAGCATTTTTCAAACGGCTGCGCGAAGGCGGGGAAAGCTAAATTACGCTAATAATAAGATTTTTTTTTTAAAAGGGGAAGGACTGCGGCTATGGCCCGCATTCCAGCCTGTATAGCTAGAGGCACGCTAACTGCCAGCCAGCTGTCCCGGGCCCTTCCCGAATCGAAGCCCATCCCCAGAGCGCTCGCACACGCGCACGCGCACAAACACACACACACTTTCGGCTCTTTGTCCGAGTCCACAGCTAAAAAAACGTCACCAGGAAGCGCCTCAGATGTGCCTGGTGTCAGGGACGTCTCAGACCTGTTCCGCTCAGCGCCAGCGCCCCACACACGCCAGCGCCGCACACACACACACCAGCGCCCCACACACGCCAGCGCCCCACACACGCCAGCGCCCCACACACACGCCAGCGCCCCACACACACACGCCAGTGCCCCACACACACACCCAGCGCCCCCACCACACACGCCAGCGCCCCACACACCCAGCGCCCCACACACGCCAGCGCCCCACACACACGCCAGCGCCCCACACACACACGCCAGCGCCCCACACACGCCAGCGCCCCACCACACACACCAGCGCCCCACACACACACGCCAGCGCCCCACACACACGCCAGCGCCCCACACACACACACGCCAGCGCCCCACACACACGCCAGCGCCCCACACACACACACCAGCGCCCCACACACACACGCCAGCGCCCCACACACGCCAGCGCCCCCCACACACACACGCCAGCGCCCCACACACACGCCAGCGCCCCACACACACGCCAGCGCCCCACACACACGCCAGCGCTCTCACACACACGCCAGCGCCCCACACACACGCCAGCTCTCTCACACACACGGCAGCGCCCTCACGCCGCTGAGACCTTATTAATGGGCCCGTTTACATAAGCGCCTCATAACAGTCATTCAGACCCAGAGCAGCGCCGTCTCCAGATTAAGAGGCTGCTTCTGACGGCCGAGAGAGCAGCTGGCTGTCCTGTCCTGTTCTACTTAGGCAGCAGGATAGAGCTGCTATTGGCTCTATCATCTCACTAGCATGGGACACATGCCCCAGACTCCAAAATAAAAAAAATATTTTAAAATTTTAATTAACAGCAGACTCGCAACCTATGTGGTCCAGTGAGATATTTCCTGCATTTTTAAAGACTTCTTCCAGAGATAATTCGAGAAACACAGCCCACCACCATTATGATCACTTTCACATGGTTTTCATCAGCAGAAGCAACATCAGGTGTATCAGCAGTAATTCTAGAATACACGTTGATATGACTGCAGCAGTTTAAGCAACTGGGCTGATCACATCATTGCCTGGAAATTACTGTTCACAGGCATATGCAATTTATTTTTCCATCAAATTACAATGTGATTGTGCCTAGTGATACACAGCCCCACTGGCAACATCCCTCTTTCTCTCTCTCTCAAACACACACACACACACACACACACACACTCTCTCTCTTTTCTCTCCCACACACACCACACACACACACTCTCTCATCTCTCCTCTCACACTCACACACACACACACTCTCTCTCTCTCTCTCTCAACACACACACACAACTTCTTCTCCTCCTCTCTCACCTCACACACACACACCACACACACACCTCTCTCTCTCTCTCTCTCCACACACACACACTCTCTACTCCTCTCTCTCTCTTCTCTCCCCACACACACACACACACACACTCTCTCTCTCTCACACACACACACTCTCTCTCTCTCTCTCTCTCTCTCTCACACACACACACACACACACACACACACACCTGATATCTGCATCTCCTATAACGCAGCGCCTCCTGGGATTAGAGCGGCTTTCACCAGCCCCCCCGGCCCAGATCCAGTTACCCTGACCGCCTCGAACCTGCGCTCTGCACCAAGGTGACACAGTCACAGAAAAACAGCAACAAAATGCTCTTCCCCAGCACACGGGGGGAGGGGGGAGGGGGAGTTAATACGGTGTGAGGCTGTCGGGTCCTCGGGGAGCCCAGATTGAAATGGCGCGCTGCTCTCTCCTTCTGTTCTCCGAGGCGGGGCAGAAACCGAAACCTGCGCTTCCTCGGGGAAAGAGCATCTTGGAGAAATTAAATCCCCCCCCCTTCCCCCCACCTTCCCCTCCGGCGGTGTCCCGCCCGTCCCGCACCGCCCGGCTCGGCACCAGCCCTAAGCCCCGCTAGGAGACCTCCTGCCTCATTTCCATGAAAAAGGACACAGACAGAGAACATCTCAGTGCCACAGGGTAATCCCCCCACCCGTACACACTGGCAGGGGGATAGAGAGGAGAGGAGAGGAGTGTTGACAAAGAGGAGAGAGACAGAGGGAGGGAGAGACAGATAGAGGGAGAGAGAGCGATAGGGGGGGGGGGGTCAGAGACACAGCTGGGGGCGGGGGGGAGGACAGCGGCCCGTGTCCCATGTATGACCAGTGTGGTGCTCCAGCGAGAGCGGTCATAACGAGCTGGCTCACCTCGGTAACACACCTCTGAGACTGTTTCCATAAACCATTATATCACATTCCCATTGTCTCCGTGCGACCTGTTTTTATTGTGCTGGCTGAGCGAACAGGTCGACAATCAACATCACAATCAGCACGCTCTTTAAAGGGGGGGGGGGGGGCAGTAAAATAAACTGCCAGTTACACAGTATATCAGACAAAATGTTTCCTACAGAAAACATGATTTGGGCCAGAGTATAAACACCATTCCAAAAGCCAGCTAGGCAACATGTTATATTTATACAAAGTACAGAACCGGCCAGATAAATGATTTGGGTCACAACACAACAAACAATAAGATACCCAGGACTGCACAACATTAAGAGGTCACACAAAAATGTTAATGACAGAGCAGAAAGACCATTTCAAACCCATACAGTGTACACACATGCGCGTGAAAGAACACGTTTCCTAAAAGGCACAAACCTTGAAAGGTTCAACCATTAAAACCACATTATTGATGGTGCCAAGCACAAGATTTATCATCTCCAGTTAAATTCTCCAGCGTCCAGTCAAATTTAACCCTTAAAGCTGTAAGATACACAAATATGTGATCACAATGTTCTTAACTGTACATTCTAATGCTGATGTAATAATCAACTGAAAGAAAGGGAGTTCCAGAACACAGACTTGGAATTTAAAAAAAAAAACATTCTAGAAAAACTCTCTAGGGGTTAAACGTCAACCTTCTCGTTCTGTGACTGAGTAACTTTACACAGAGGAAAAAATTATGCAATATTTTGCAAGGTTTGGCAACAGGAGCTGCACTGACCACAGAGCAATACAACAATGCAGCTACGTCTTTTAACCTCACGGCAAATTATATTTCTGATATAATATGCATGATGATGACATATCAACACCCTCCATCATACCCCTTGCACTTCAAAAGTTGACGAAAGTTATCTCTTGATTTGAAGCTTGGCTTAGGTAACATTCGTTAGGATGTTAACAATATTTTGTCTGACACTGGATAAGATCAAGATGGTCGAGAGAATTCGATGGCAACACCATCCATTAAATATGGTTGTTAACTCTTTGTTAACGTCCTGCTAAGAGCTAGCTACCAAGATCTAGTTAACATCTGGCTACGTCCTAGCTAAGACTGATTTCCTAACCCTAGCCTTAATTCACGTTAGGATAGTGGTCAGCTGATTTGTCAAACTTAGCTAACAAAACTAATACAGACGAATACTGTTCGCCAAACATCCGGCTTCCTGTAATTATTAGCCAAAGAATCTATAGAATGACCTAACACAAATCCCTCGTGTTTTGGTCTACAACAATACGAATAATACCTGCGACATATCAATGAATAAATGCTTGGCTGTACTGAAGGAGGTTGTTCGTTTTTAGCCTTCCACTGTATTCTGCACTTTAAATCGAACGAGGAGCCTCCCGTTTTGTAGCGAACAAGATGCCTATCTAGCATTCTACTTGACACCACATACTGACACAACTAGCAATCAATAATTGTCTATTTAAACCAAATGTACTGACAATTATTAATGAAATAACCACACGCGCTACCCTTTTTATCGCAGCTAGTACTAGCTAGCTAACGTTAGTTATTTTATGGCTGGAAATGCAACTTCAAATGGCCATACAGCAAGCTATCGTTGACCACACTTAACGTTGAATAAAATACACTCGAATTAACAAGCGACATAATTCGTTAACTGTGGGGTTGTGTGATATAATGTTATTTTTCGGGAAGAGAAAAACACGGCAATACTTAACTATTCGTGTATGGGCTCTGGTACGGACTACACAGGATGGTTGGCTAACGTTAGCTTGCTTAGCTTTAAGCCACTCCATTTACCAACAACGTTAGCTAGTTCAGAACTTAACTAGCAATAGCTAGCCAGCTGGCTAGAAAATACGAAAATCAGCACAACACCTAGACATACGTATTGGTATCAAAATCATTTCACAGCAATAAACCCCTTTCAGAAAAGCATAGCTAACCCTGATAGTAAGGGAAAATCAATGCATATGTCCTTACCAGAAACGAAATACGATGTATCGACCCGAGTCCCCGACCTCGGTGCTTCCTCGGAGGCCGGATGCCGTCTTTCCACCCACAGCAAACAGACTAGCTAGCTGGCTAGCCAACGTTCGCCGTATCGTTTAAGTTTTTCCTTTCTTATCACTCGTCAGTCACTTAAATCCGCAGACACAGCGTTCTAATCATAGCTAACGGTTAAAATGTCGAAAACTCGGGGCTAAATTTCTCAGCTCTACAGTCTGAGTAGTGCTGGCGGTGTTAGAGAGCGGATGGTGACCGTGGGTAGTACGATAATGGGAGGGAAGCTAGCGCTGACTGCCTGCATATTGACGCCTCCGTCTCAAAGTGACATGGAGAGAATTCACTGGAGGCTGTGCTGTTGACGATTGGCCCAACAGCGCCGCCTACCCACAACCGCGTACTGTGTCCAACAAAGCCTTTGTTGTTCCACAGCGGCCTCTGCCGTTGAAAAAGTCCTACTAAGCCACCCTCTGTCCAAAAAAAAAAACAAAAAAAACAAAAACAAAAAACAAATGTTGTTCATTTTGTTATAGCCTACATTTATCAAGATTAAATCCACTCTTTTTTTACTCTAAAATGATCTTGTAGCAGTATGTAACTTGTCACCGCAATGTGATTTCGATATAAACATGATCAGCAATTATAAATATGTGGTATTATGGGGCATGTATTGTGGTTAAAAAATGGTTTCCTTACAGTTGACTCCAGATTAAATATGTCCATTGATTGGAAGCGAATACTTTTACAAAAACCTTTTTCTTTTTTAATCAAACCTAGGCAACTGTCTGCACAAAGAAATATAATGTAAAGGTCTGAAAAATAGACTGATAAACAAATACCATCTGAATGTATCAAGTCAGAATAGGCCATTTGAGGGTTTAAACTTGGCAGTGAGCTCTTGTACCGTTGCCAGGGTGCTCAGGTTATTTTGACCCATACAGAGGAGCACAGCATAGTACTTCAGTTTTAACGTTACTGGTAGCAGATGATTATGAGGAAGACTACATGCAACAACTATACTATGTGGCGAAGAAATGTAGACACAGCATTCAAATTTTAATTTTGCAGATTCATTTTGGAAGGGTTTTGCAAAAGTCCCGCAACAAACATAACATGACTATATATAGAGGTCTCTGCTGCAGCCGAGCCGTTCTGACTGATGCCAGTAAAAATCTTCATACTTGTCATTTCCCCCCAACTTGATTTATACACTTGAATTTGGTTACAGCGACTTCGACGTAATGGAAATGACTTTCCAGTCAGGACTTCGCACATTTCGCGAATGCGACTTTGTCTGTTTCAGCGGCTGCAGTGGCTGCATTTCTGCACGGAGGAATCTAGACCGTCTCTCGCACCCACCATCGATCACAGCATACCCGTGCCCCGTTGCCCTAGCACAGTGTGTGATTCACACAGCGTGAGGATAATGTTGTATGTCTGGCTTCTTTATGCATTAGCTTCTCTTTGTTTAGCAGGGCACAATGTGAACGATGTGCTCGTTATTCAAGGGAAGAGGGGAACCAGACATGACAACAGACCCCTGTTTCTCGGCAAGGGGAAACTGGGAAAATTGCCCTTTTCGAATGTGGCTAGCTACATTAGATTGATGTTTTGATGATGGAAGTGGTTCACACAGAACGTTATTCTTGGAGCAGGGAGTTAAGCCCGGAGGAAAAAGGCTTTCTTTTCATTAAATGCTCAGATGAGCACAACTTCTTGCGGAAGTGGGGATAATCCTTGGTGTAATGTCAGGGAACAGCATACTTGTATTTTGCAACATGTTGTATTATACACAACTTTCACTTCAGGAGAAATAAATGAAAATTTTTCATCTGAAAGGTTCCATTCTTCTAAAATCTTCCCAGTGATATCTTGCAAGTTGTTACTGACTGTGAAAATGGTTTGTGGATTTGTGGTATGTTATATTTTCAAAGCAAAGACAGGTATGTCCAGTGAGTTATTATCTTGGCAGACCCAGGCTATAAAGATTAACTGGGAGAAAGGAGGATGTGGAAGTAAGCACTGATAACCAATTTGTGTGAGAAGGTAGATTAGGGCTTCTGGCACAAAACTCACTTTCAGGCTTTTCTTGCACACAATGGGAGTACTGAGGCCAAAGACTTTGCAAAGCAGGATATTTATTGTGTACACACATTCTAAGACGACTGGATCATAGCCCTTGGCTACTCATTGCATTGTGAAGCTTTAGCTCGGTGGGCTAATGCACCTGCACTGAACATGAGCTCACCTAGGCTAGATCCGTAAATTACAAATCACAAGAAATCCATTAGATAAGCTAAGATACTGTACCTGTAATAATGTTGAGTGACATCTGAATAATAAATAGCCAAATCTGGTTTTGTGGACTATTTTTTGGCAATTCAAAGGTCAAAGAATGACATTACGTAGCTTACCTACGATTTTATTATTATTCAGGTTGCAGTTTGAATCTAGCTCATTTTTTTTGCACATTAAAACATTTTTTGGCTACACATATTCATGACAGTTGTGTTCATTTATACAAAATAATAAGCCCTAAACACTTCTTTTGTTTGAAACACAAGCAAACAAATAATGTAGAATAAAAAAGAGAACTCAGCTGTAGTTTGTTTTCTGTATGAGTTAAATATTATTGTAACAGCACTAAGTTCGCAGTGAAAATGGAACCGTATGTTATGACTAGAGGCTGTAAAATTTCCTTGCCATATACACTTGGGTTTGGATGGGTAGTTCTTGGATTCAAGTTAAGTTGAGGCTTAAATTTCAGGCCATTGTTGGTTCACAACATATGCTCGCAGCAGCGCCTGCAATGTCTTTTCTATAGGACCCAGCCTAAGCTCATGGAATTTACATTTGTCAACCAATCCCCTCAGGACCCCCCCGCCCCCACCAATGCCCCACCCAATGCAATTACAGCAGTGGTATTTTTTCGGTCACAATAGTGAAGACTGAATTAGGATCACAGTGATCACATTTTACTGTTTTTACTTTGTTGCTATCATCACTTCTCTTTTTGCATTTCCGAAGTTCTTGGGCAACCTCACCGCAAAGAGTGCTTCACAGAATAACCTCTGATTTGCCCAACATCACCCCCACAGATTTTCTGAAAACAGCACGACTGATTTGACGCGTTCAGTCTGCACAGCAGGTCAAATGGAGTGCTGCAGTCCTGAGAGCGGACCAAACAGTTTATGATCCCGCAGTGCACAGTGGAGGCCATTGAGATTTACTATCTGAATATGGTCCTTCATTTGGGGGATACATTTCTTCCACATTGTATTGGAAGCCTAGATCAGCAGAGCACATGTCTCAATGCTAGCAGCACAGATGAAACAGAAGACTGATCCATTGCCTCATTTCACTGAATGATCCTGTCCCTTCGGACAGAGACTATTCATTCAGGGCTGAAATTAATCTGCTGTGAAAACAGAGATACGACGCCCCCAACCCCCCCACCCCCCCACCCCCCCCTCCCCAGTCAGAACCTCAACCCTGTGGCGAACACTGACAGAGCAATTAATATGATCCGAGTTTTTTTAATGAGGCTGGGTTGGTTCAGGCTGTCACACTGACTTCAATGCATACTGCTATGCTCACTGCCGATTATACTGTTTCAAATGTGCCGGCCAATCAGGTGCAGCGAAGCCGGTTATGGTAAATCACGTCAGTGACAAAGGCGGCCGTGTCGCGGTCACCTGGGAGCAGAAACCGAGGGGCTTTGTCTGCGCGCATTTGTCTGCGAATTTCCATGCATGCCTATTAAATCTGAGAGCTCCCGAGTGTCCTCGCTGTAATGAGAAAAACAATTTTTTGCTTTTTTTTCTCTTCCTCAACAGTTTTTCTTTCATGCTGCCTTCTGGAGATGTGAACAAGGGCCCACGTGTTTTCTCCACACGTGCGCCCGTTGTCTTTGTTTCCCGTTTTAAGTTTGATTCAGCAGCGGTTTTTGTCGGTTGGGGCCTAAGCTGGGCTCGTCTCACCCTCACTGTACCCAGCTCCTACAACGGTCAGGCATTGCTCAGGCAATTTAAATGATAAAAAACAAAAACATAGAGATACCCTCGTACATGAGTATTAACGGTGCAGAACTGTTCCCTTCCCCCCACGTAAAGATGCTGAGACCCCCCCCCCCCAAATCCCGAAACTGGAATTTCACAGAATTACCCCCACCCTTACACTCCACCCCCCCACCCCACCCCACCCCCACCCCCCAAGGCCTCATTAATATGCAGCTATGAAAGAAGCATGAAATTGGCTGTCAGGTGGATTAAAATGGAGTGGGACCCAACCCTACCCATTGTGGAAGCCCCCAAGCTCAACGACAGATTCCCTACGCGAGGAGCAAACGGCAGCAAGGACAAGAGACCCCCAAATTATGCTGATGGTGCGAGCACCCGAAGGTTTCCTGCGGGTTTAAAAAAAAAAAAAAAAACCTCAGGGTGACGATTAATTAGCCTCATAAAGTGCTTTAATTGCAGACAAATGCACCCTGCCTTCGCGTCGGCCTGGAGCCCCGGATAGACCCCTCTGATTGGCTGTTGACCCAAACCAGAGCTGCGGGTGGGCGATGGTTTACTCCTTGAAGCGTCCTTCAAGATGGAATACGCACAAATAGACAAGTATGTCTTTGTTTCCGCATGTTTGTATTGGAGCACCCAGTTTAATTTTTAGGCCTATCCTGTCGCTAAAATGTCTTCCACAGACCTATATCTGTATAGGCAGCAGGGCTGCATGACCATAGGGTAGGAGCGAGGGCTACACTACTTACTGCATGCAACTTACTGATAGACATGCTTCCTTGAGGGCCAACACTATGGACCCTGCAAGGCTGCCAGCCATAGTACTGGAACAGAGATGAATTGATTCTGGAACGAGAACTTTTGTTGGATGTTGAGAGTGAGTAGCTTATTTGTCCATTTACATCCAAATAAACTGGATGAAATTTTGTTTGGATGAAATATTCAGCCTGAAATGGCCTTAGAAGTAAATATTTACTAACAGCCTGCACTGTACTCAGGCTCACACCTACATGTGTAGCAATGTGTTTTTCTCCGTTTCCACGGCTCCGTCTGTCGCCATGAGAACAGCTGTCTGGATGTCGATTGGTGAGGTTTAATGGTGGAGGTGCTGAGAAGGCGCTGATGAAACAGGCTGGTGTCTCCCGGGCTGAAGCACACGCTCACACACACACACACACATGCACACACACACACATGCACACACACACACACACATGCACACACACACATGCACACACACACACTCACACACACACACACATGCACACACACACACGCACATACATGCACGCACACATGCATTCACACACACACAAACACAAGCACGCACGCACGCACGCACACACACACACATGCAAACACACGCGCACACACGAACACACACACGCACGCACACACACACACACACATCCCCGGCACCTCCATCCAGCATCTGTGTTACAGTCATCAGCGGGAACCCCTCCCCTCCATCCAAAAGTGAGCACTGACATGAACGCTTATACACGATAATAGTCACACTCTCTGAGACAGACAAACACACAGACAGACGCTTGCACACACGTTTAAACATGCGCGTATATACACTAAAGCACTCTTGTTCACACACTCTGATGGTCGTGCACACACACACACACACGCACACACACACACACACAGGCCCCCAAGCGATGTCCTGTCGCCAGCACCTCTCTCTCTCAACAATTTACACATTCACTCAGCCTGGGCCTCTGCTGCCAAACTCCAGGTGGGAGAACGCGCTGAACGGGAACAGAAACCTGCACAGTTTCCTCCAGTAGCTCGGAGAGCCAGGCTGAGAGGGGTACTCTGTCCCTGCGGGATGTGCTGGGTTAACTCCTCCAGACCTGGCCGGAGGGGAGGGAGCACAGGAGGCTCTGTGTGTCCCCACACCACCTCCTCTTTGCCCCAGTTCAGCGCCACACGTCCCTGTTTACCCTGGACCTGACGCCAGGACAGAGAACATCCCACAGGAGATGGGTTCTGGCTGCATGCTCTCTTTTGCAGTACATTTTTCCTCCATCCTGAAATAGATATCATTCTTATCAGCGCATGGCGCCAAAGAAAAGCTTCCTGTCCGTCAGATCATCCGACAATCCGATTATACGTCCGGTTTGAAAGACTGGAGCCATTTAAATAATTTTTACATGGAAGCCCACAGATTATGTTATTATTCATAATTCACTGGAAGGTACAGTAAATTAGACCGCTTACGTAAGGAGTATTATAGAGCATTATGTAGATTAAATGTCATGTCAAGACACCTTTAACATTGTTTGTGGATTTTTGCAGAAGTAATGATTTCAGGCTCTCTGGTCGGAAAAATGATAATATGATGATTGAAAATACCATAGATAACCGAAAACCAGCCAAAAACCTATTTTTATAAATCTATTTGGGGTTTTGAGCAGCAAAAACATTCTTTCCATGCTTTAAATCTAACTGGAGAGAGAGAGAGAGAGAGAGAGGGAGGGAGGGGGGAGAGAGAGAAACATTTACAGGTCACAGGTGAACTACATGCTCAGTACACTGTATGAGCCAGTCAGCAACATCAGTTGAGCCAATGGGAATGCCTACCCAGGAGTTCATAAACATCGAAGGCCAATCTCTCAGCAGTTTCGCCGAACGTCGCGGTTGCGGAGACAGTCCTGACAACCGCACATCATGGTAACATCGCTTTAATATCCACTCCCGGGTCTCTGGGACCGGCGTTTTTGCCCGGGAGATGTTTTGCCGCATTCTTTCCCCGAGGTGTCGCCGCGTTCGCGTGATTTCCGGCAGCGGTGCTTCTCGGATTCCCTCCGCGGGCCGACGAGCTCGAAGTGACGCCGGTCACCGTCGCGGCATGCTCCCGCTCGCCCGTAGGCCCCGAGGAGAGGTCGGAGGTCATCCGCACACAACACGTGACCATATAAGGGTTTCAATTGGTTCCACAGAAGAGTCGACCGACGATGACAGTTTGAAACGAACACATGCTGCTCGTAAAGAAATATCCCTCACTGCGTATTTTATGAATGTGAGGCACCGTTATAGATGCACTGCACTTGAGGCAAGGAATAAAAATGCGCTCGACATTTTGGAGTAGTTAATGACACCTTTTGCGCATCCACTGCCTTTAAAACGTGCATCGACTAGACAAACACATTTTGCGCTCTCGGCGATATCTCCCGAATAAAGTGTCAACTCTTCCACCCCTGAAGGGGTGTCTTTAAACGCTGGGGGAGGCAGCGGTCCACAGTGATCCGAGCGAGCGCTTGAACAAACAGAAAAGCCCAGTTTATAGCCTGATCTGACATCAAGAGTGTAATGAAAACCATGCCGGACCCGGGCGCCAAGTCCCATCCCGATGATAGAGAGATCTGTGCTGGACCAAACGTCCACAGGGATATAGTGGCTTCTCATTGTGTGTGTGTGTGTGTGTGTGTGTGTTTCTGCTGAGCCCCTCCCCTATCCTTTCCTCCCTCTCCCCTATCCCCCCCGATGAAATTCCAGGCTCCACTCAGGAGTAGCGCTCCCTCACTCTCTTCCTTCGCCATTGTTCTGATCTCACCTGCTGCACCCTGCTCAGCCCTCCAAAAATGAGCTGGACCCGTCCCGTCACCCTCGCCCTGCTTTCTGCGCTCCTCGTCCTGACCCGTGAGTATGACAGGGGACCCCGTTCTGCAGGGACACCCTTCCCTTGGGGACAGGGAGGGAGAGAGGGGCTAGGGCATCAAAGTTTGCCGTTTTTCAGCATTTCTACTTCAAGAGGACAATTTTTTAGGCGAGGGGCTGGATTAACCCACCTCCACCTTGTATTTCTCAGTAAGAGCAGTATTGTAAAGATTTCATGTGTTTAAACATAACAGTTGATTCCTTTGGAAAACTGCTCTGATTGTGATATGTGATACTGTGAATGCGATACTCACACGGCAGCTTTGAAAAGTATTTCCTGTAGAGGTTTGATTCTGACCCGTTCCTTTCTCCTGCTGTCCCACAGTGAGCCGCGGGTCCGAGGGCGCGGCTGTGCGGGACGACCCCGCCGACACGGAGACCGGGGCACCGCAAGGTGAGCGCAACAAAACCGCCCGATTCCTCCCCGCGCCTCCTCCCGCGCCTCCTCCCGAACCTCCTCCTGTGAGTCTCAGCGCACCGTACGCTAGGGTCCACGTGCACTCCGGTAAATTTTATCTCTCTCCTTCTGCCCCCCCCCCTCCCCCACATTCAGGAGCGGCGAGGAGGGTCTTCATGCGCGAGGCGGAAGCAGCAAATTTTTTCAGACGTCGGAGCAGGAGAACGGCGAAGTCACAGGCAGAGATAAACGGTGAGGCGCATTCTAACACTAAACTTCATTTGGGAGGGTACATTTTGGGGAGGGGGGGGGGCACTGGAGGAACAGTCCTTCTACACCATAGATGAGGACAGAGAACAGATAGCCCCCCCCTCCTCAAAAGATTTTCTCTTCAGGCACTATAGAGCGAGATTTGTAAATGTTACATTACATTACATTACAAATGTTACACACTGAGGAGTTGAGTAGAGCAGGTTGTTGTTTTGGGGTGGTAGTGTGGTCTGTGGTTGCACCTGGGTAACTGCCTCCTTGGCTTGGAAATGAGAAGAGAGGACTTCGGACTAGGACAGCGGGAGGCTGTTGCAGGAGTCACAGGGTACTCTGGAGCAGCCAACCTGCAACTCCACTGTCTCCTCCATCCCCAAAGCCAGTTTTCAGGAAAAGCAGCTACCGTTCGGACTCCTCCCTCCCCCTCCCCTCCTCTCCACGACCCCTGTCAGTGAAGGACCTGTGTGATTCGCTGGAGAAAAACAGGCGGACTTTCCAGGAAAACCGCTGTAAAAAAAAAGAGGGGTTTCTGTCCCCCAGTCAGGAGGCCGGTGAGCGCGACCCGCAGTGAACCTGCTGGCACAGAGCGGAGAGTGTCACACAGCAGGGAGGAGGAAGTGTGTGTGAGACGCTGGAGGAGGAATGCGCACACACACACATACATACACACACACACGCACACACACACGCACACACATACACACACACGCACGCACGCACACACATACACATACACACACACGCACACACATACACACACACACATACACACACACACACACACGCACACACACGCACGCACGCACACACACATACACACACACACACACACGCACGCACGCACACACATACACACACACACATGCACACACACACACGCACACACACACCTTCACAGCGCAAGAGGGAGTATGGGGGGGGGAAATGATAGCAGGAGAGAGAGAGTGTTATACAGCTATGTTGCTTGGAAACCACTGGCTTTCTCAACTAGGAGGTTAGGTGCTGGGGGTAGAGACCAGCCAAGTATGTTGTGCTATATATGGACCCAAAAAATTGCTTTCAGCCAGTTGATGATACAATGTTATATGATGCTTGGGAGGATGGAATGTCAATTGAAACAGAGTATTATTAGTATTATTAATAGTATTATTCATGAATAGTTCAATACACTAATACTGCCAGAGGACTAGTCAAGACTGCTATAAGACTCAGTAGCTTTAAGAAATGAAAACCTGCACAGTAAAATGTCCTGTCTTAATTCAACTCTAACTGAATAAATAGGAGTCAAATTGGAACTCTGTGCACACTGTAAGAGTTGATCTACCACTGAACATTTTACTTTGCACTTACACAGTCTGAGTAACCGAATCAGTCAAGACACTTAGTCTGAATTGAGTTGACAAATACCCAACTTCTTGGCATCTGCCAAGCAAACAAAATAGGCAGAACGGTAAAAAGTTATGGATTGAGTCCAGTCTCAGTTTTCCCTGGCTAGCTAATCCAGGGGCTACTCAATGAGTTTGGGACACCTCCAGCAGAGTGTGGGGCGAAACGCGGCAGGTTGTGATCGACCCTTTCAATGCCTTTTTCGCCAGTACTCAAGGCACCGGTGCTTTTTAGGCATTGTCTGGTGAGACCGCACTTGGCAGAACGCTCCATGGTCAGAGGTGCCAAAGAAATCACAGGGCGGTTATGCAACAGGCCTTGGGAGAAAAAAAAGGGCACGTATCCTCTTCAGAACTTCCCTCCAATAACTTCAGTCAAAGCTTTCCAACACGCTGTTACGTAACAGCAGAGTAATTATTGGCATTACTCACCTGACTCAACAGGTGATGAAGGCTTACGCCCTTTGTGGTTTCTTAAATTTGACAGACACTCGTGATTTCACTCAGTGCTTTTACCCTCATCTACGGGCCGTAGACTCATTCAGCGCTAAACTTTAAGGAGATATTCCTTGAGAACATTTCCCAAAATTCTGTTCTCAAAGCTTTAACCGACTGAACTGAATTTTTTACACTGTCCAGAAGACAGATCTCAGGGTGCAGTTCTAGACCTGCTTGCGTATGACTCCACCAATCAGAAGCCACGTTCACACCTCAGAAGCATGGGATGAGGAATGCAAAGAGCGCCTGGGGCAAATCAACTGTTACGCCAATCAGGATTATGATTGGGCGGTGTTCTCATGGTTAAAGCTCTGATTGGGTACTGAGTACAGAATTTGGATACTAATTAAATTGAATTAAATCTTTTTTTAAAACCTAATACCTTTAACCCAATACCTTTAACCTAATACCTTTAGCCTGTAGTGCACGTAAAATATGCATTAAATTCGCAAGGAATATGGATAAAAAGAAGGATTTAGGCTTAGCTATGCGGTGAATGAATCACTATTCTCCCCATCCATGAGGCAGTTGAATGAGTGTGGCTACGGCTAAATGTCTCTCTCTCTCTCTCTCTCTCTCACCCCCAGCTGAACAGAGGCAGAGGTTGGCAGTGGATGAACGCAGGAGAGAGTATCACGAGGAGCAGAGGAATGAATTTGAGAATTACGCGGAGGAAGAGCGTGATGGTAAAAAAGCAAAAAGGGGCGGGCGACTTTTGTTTTTAAAGCTGTCAATCAACTCACCAATTTCAGCTTGATTCATTTAACTGTAAAAACTAACAACATGCACTTGTGAACACCAGTTCTAGCCAAAATAGGGAATACTACAGTAGCCCCCTTATACAACAGACCTGGCAAATCAAGTGCAGATCATCAGATAAGAATAATATATAGCAAAGACAACAAATATGTAAAGAATTCAGAAATCACCTGAAAGAAGTTTAGCCAAATAACAGCTTTGGAAAGCTCTTGACCTTTGACCTCAAAATGAACTCACAGGACTGCCCTCTCCTTCCCCCCTACAGAACAGAACGAGAGGACCCGGGAGAAGGTCGAACAGTGGCGGGAGTTCCACTACGACGGGCTCTACCCCTCCTACCAGTACAATCGCCACCACGTCTGAGTCTTAACACCGCGTGGGGAGATGTATGTGGGGGGGGGGCCGGAGCAGAGCGTGGGGGGAATAGGCCTTCTTCTCCAGACCCTGCCTGTCCAACTTACCCCTCACAGACTCTGACACAGTCCCCAGCAAACAACTGAATTTTTTTTAATGCACCGTTGTCCAAGCTACAAACAATAAATAAATTAGGTTACCGCAGTTTGTATGAACATATTTTAGATGTATCAAGTTTCATTCAAGCTGTAAAACTGTAAAATGAGGTATATTTGAAGATAATACTTCTTTGTTCATAAACTTTATTCAATCTTTTCGTACACAATGTTTAAAAAAACTCTAGAGAATATTTCATATTAATTACAGCAAAATTTATGTCTACGCCAGCATGCAGATTTTTGTATTTGACACCCCTGTGGATCGCATTTCACAGCAAGGTTTGTATAGAGCATTCTAAGATGTGTATGATATAGAGTTAGTCATAACACAAATGTAATATTATGCCTATGGAACTTGTTGTTGTTGAAATGTGGATTACTTGACCAAGAAAATCTCACTGATTATTTTGGTACTGGAAAAGCCTGTAATTCAGAACACCAGCAGCCAATAAATTCTATAATTCCAGCAAATATGGCTCTTCCATAAATAACAGCACTTTGATCGATACATCTCTCTCTCTCTCTCTCTCTCTCTCGCTCTCTCTCACACACACACACCCACACACACAATGCACGCATGCATGCACACACGCAGGCACGCATGCACGCAAGCACACACATACAGAATCCTCTGAAATGATTGTTACCCTTGATTTGGAAATATGAGAAAACGATATCCTTCCAATGCTGATATGCTGAAATGAACATTATACCAGTAATGAAACTGTGTGAATGTTACATGTAAGGGAGTTGTTTGGCTCTTTTCTGAGGTCAAAGGAATCATGAACTCTGCACCCATGCCAAGGTGAAGCAAAGAGCAGATTATAAATGTCCGCTTTGAAGAATGCGTCACATGATAACTTTTGTCAAGTAGGAGGGGATTTCTAAAGGAACGCTAGAGTGTGCAAACATGGAAAGTCTCACGGTGGACAAGATCTTACGTAATCAGGGGCATACCGACACATCAATACCACACCACAGATGTGAAATCTCTCTCTCTCCCTCTCGCCCTCTCTCTCTCTCTCTCTCTCTCTCTCTCTCCCTCCCTCCCTCTCTCCCTCCCTCCCTCCCTCCCTCATGTGTGCCCACCACACATTGCAGAATCGAAATGAAACGGTCTGCATCCAGCTGCTAAATTCAGAGCGCCGGCACGAAAGCGTGAGAAGGCCTCACTGCCTTCCGCTCAGAAACACTTTCAACGCCGGCCACAACAAATGATACAACATAGGTAAAGCATGCACACAGGAAGCAGGGTTACATCAGTGTAAAACTCTAATTTAGTCACAGACTGTGCACGGCAGAGAGGCAGAGTGACTTCTCTGGTCACACAGCACGGCTCAGTTCAGACATTTCATCCCCAGTTGAGTATAAAAAGCAGAAAGCAATGTTAAAAATAAAGGCACTTTCAGGAGGAAGACAGTTTAATCATCCTGCCGTTCGACAGACTTTTACGCAGTGAAGTTTTTTTTTTTTTGGTTTTTCACCAAATCGCCTCTGCTGCAAAGAGCCGACTTCCTATGAAAACAAAGGCAGTGGAAACGAGGCCAAACCGCAGGTCGTGCGCAAGGCCTCTGAAAACCAGGCAGAGGAAATGACGAAATGTATTTAAAAAAAATTTTAAACCGCACTGTAAACTGTCAAGTCCACCGTCAAAGTGTCATCTTTCACCTTATTTCCGGGGCCTGATTAGTTTGTCGACATTTTGGAATGACCTCAGGATTTTTGTTTTCACAAAGCGAGTTCACGACTTAGCCAGACTTGTTACTGGGGTAACCGAGTCCTAAGCCCAAAGCTGCAAAAGTGCAGGTTTATGCTTAAATTAGCTGGATAACATGAGCCTATGAGCCACACGGTGAAATCACACACACACCCCAACAGCAGAAATGAACGCGAGGTTCTTGTCGATGAACAAGCCATCATTGTAAGAAGAGCATTTAGAAGGGAACGTGTTTTTAAAAGACCGACAAGATCCTTTAAGGCACTTTACGATCATCTTTATGAGTGCTACTGATTTAGTTGTGAGGGAATTATTTACTTTCAGCAATTTATAGTGGTGCACATTGCCAAGTTGGAGCGAAGCAAGCCCTAACAGGGGCACAGATGCTGTATTGAGCTCAGTTTCCTCTCACTGCCACACTTTATATACAGTTGGTGACGCTGAAAATATAATTAATTTTATTTGTTCACTTGTTTCATACATAAAATGCAACGTAGTGCTTTTCACATTTGAGGACAAGAATAAAAGCAAAATAAAAACAAACAAAATAACACAATATATACAGTAGATAAACAAGCAAATTAAAACAAGGCAGAGACTAAAAATTAAAGAAATAAATCGGATTTCCTGGTTTCAAAGCAGATAATATCATTTGCAAGTTGCAGGTTTCAGTGGTAATATTTACATAATCACTAAATAAATGTTTTGATAGCAATTCCAAATGTGCTGTGAGGTTAACCATGAATTTGCAGGCTACATTACCTAATCAAAAATATCAGAATTTCAATAGAGGCTTTGTTTGCAATATATTTTTTATTATATTTTTTTTTGCTGCCAGATCCTTTTACAGCTGCTGTCACATGCTGGAAAAACAGTATAATTTTATGTCTCAGTGTGGCAGCATTATTAGAAAGCAAATGAATGGAAGTCTTCTTATGTAGGCATAGCCAAGGCCTATTTAATTAATCAGCAAGTACCTGCCAGGAGCCCTCTCTCATTTTGGCCACTCCAGCTCAGTTTGATTGGCTAGTTAGAATTGTTTTCTCTAGATGAGTTCTTGATCTTTAGAGATTAAAAAAATATGCCCTCTCTAGTGTTGCCATAATTTCGCGATCTGCAACCCCAATGCAAAATAAAAAAACCACATACAGTAGGTTACATTATGAGAGTATGTAAAAATTTACAGGCATTTACAGAAACATATTGCTTTCGTCGATTTTAATGTGTCATGTGATTCCGCAAAGGACCACGCCACCTCCCTGTGTCTATATAAGGAGTTTGATCCTGTTTTCGGTGTGCGATTCATCTCCCCTTTATAGCAGTGCAGGTGCACGCAGTTATCCAGGATGATTCAATCCCAGATTAACTAATCAAATCGTAAGTCACGTTTTCAGAAGCGAAGTAAACCCGAAAATTTAATTAATGAGATCACTTTATGAGATACGCTCCAAATTATATGGGGTTTCTTAAGCGACGTACGTGAAACAGACCCTGGTCTCCAAGCGCTGAAAATGTCATAAACATCAATCATGTCAACAGCTTCATACGTTGCCAAACAAAATACGACAGTACAGTTTCAGCGGTGAAATAAATATTGTGAACAAAATCAGATTGCCTTCGTTTCAATTAAAGATGGCATCCTCAACAGTAAAGGTTATATATTGCAGTCAATGGTATTCTTTGCAGCTATGCTCTGCATCCTCTTTTTTTCACTAGTTGCACAGGCTAATCACCTACATGTAAATTTGCATATTTTAAAAAGTTGCATACTGCACCTTATCTAAGCAATGCGAGCATTTTAACATATTTTTTCGTTGTTCTTTTATTCTCACGTCTCACCACAGGCTCTTGAATGCACCTCCTTTGTACCATAGGCATGAGCGAGGCACGTTACTTACCAAATTACACATCCCATAATATTACTATTATTCTTTGCTTCGCTTGGGAAAAGCCCAGACCACTTAACGAATAAGCACTGTCAGCGAAATCACTGCGATACTATCATTTTAAATGAGTATTTTATTGGATATAAATATTACGCGCCCGTACAATCACAGTGCTTTGTTAAACTGTGTCACCACGGCTGGGCGCAGTGCTCTATATATATATATATATATACCGCTGCCTCGGCCTGTCGCTATGCAACGGGATCAGATGATGCAGTCCATGATGTGGATCTGGAGGGTGTCCAGGTCCGGGAGGATCTCGTTGCACTTGGGGCAGGCGTGCTCGGGGATGTCCTGCTGCTGCTCCCAGTCTCTGCTCATGGCACCTGGGAGAGGGCAGGCAAGGTCTCACACTACACACTACACCCCCTGTGTTTTACCTGCACCGTGGCACACGTGAACACTGAAGAAGTGCACAGCCTCACTCTGGGGATATTCTCAACGCGGCCTCGCCCACTGTACACACAAGTCCTCACTGCTGCTCAGGCAGCGTTCTGTACGACTCTTTGGGGTGAATTAATAAACAAACACTGATCTAGTTCCTTTCCTTCTCCTACTAATTTCCTTCTTCTTTCCAACTGATGGGTTTTGCAACACCACACATGTCCTTTGCAAATATCCAGACTGATATCTCTGCATTTAATTTTTCATAAGTACACACATGGTATGTACAATAAAAACCTGTATGATTCTGTTACACGGCAACAGCAGTCGCTCCATCCAGTACAAGATGTTGCAAGGCGGTGTACGGTGTGCCATGTTTTTTTTTTCCCTCCTACCTCTGCCCTCCAGCCGGCCGTGCTGCTGACCGCCCCCCCGGGGGCCGGCTCCACGCGCCACCTCGTGACGCCTCTGCATCTCGTTCAGCGACTGCCTGCAATAAGAGACCGTGTCAGACCGTGTCAGGACCGCACGAAGCCCGTCATTCAACACCGGGACGACTTCCTCTCCAGCACCACCCATGCCCCCGCTGGGCTGGGGACGAACACAGAGGGGTCTCTTGTTGTGAATGAAGCGGCTGCACTCTGAACGCTGAGCGGAGCGCTGAACGCTGTATAATCAGGATTCGGCGCGCGTAATGCGAAGCGCGTCGTAATGGCACTGAAACGGGCACTTCGGCCCTCACGTGCGCTGTCAGACGAGTCACAAGACGCTGACATGCTTTGGCTAGGAGGTCCGATAATATCACACTCAGCCCACAGAGGCAAGATGGCCACAGCAGGGACAGACACTAGATGACCGTGCGGGTCAGGTGACCACAGCAGTGACAGACAGTAGTTGACCGTGCGGGTCAGGTGACCACAGCAGACTTTGTAGGTCAGGCGGTCGATGAGCAGTAAGTGGGCGGAGCTCTACCTCCCCATGGACTCCATCTCGTCCTGCAGCTGGCTGTTCTGCTTCTTCACGAACTCCAGCTGGGCGGCCAGGCGCTCCTTCTCCTCGTGGATCTTCTCCCTGGCGGCCCGCTCCGCGTAGAAGTCTGACGAGTACACCTCCGCCTGGAGAGGCACACAGGCGACAGGTGTCATACCCCGTTGCCCCCAATCGCCATCGCATCCATCCCGCCTCATCTAAATACCCGTTCCCCATTCAACCCATCACACATCTCTCCTGAACAAACACCTTCACGGGCACAACCACCAGAACACTCTGTTGAATGAAGACTGAAGAGTCCCCCCCCGTGCCTTGCTTGTTATTCTGAATCTCATTTGCACTTAAGTGCCAACAGATTTTCTTTTTTTACAGCACCTGCGCCTGGAACACCGAGATGGTCTCCAGCTCCTGCTCCTTCTTGAAGATCTCCTGCTTCATCTCGTCGATCTTCTGCTGCTTGGCGGCCAAGGCCTTCTCCGCAGAATCCAGCCTGGCCTGGAGCTCCATTATCTCCTCTTTGGACACGGGGGGCTGCGACCGAGCATGGAATTGAGAATGCAGCATTTACCCCGTGGGGCACAGGCCAACACATACTGTACAGCACTCTTGATTCCCAGCAGCGAAATTTCCTACGGTGAAATTTGACTTGACCAAACAAATAGGCCAAAGTAGATATATTGATGCCTGGGGTTAAAGCGAAGCAAGTGCAGCAGCAAGGCACATAATAAATTCCTTTTAAATGTGACATTTCAACAACAAACAATTATTTTAAACAAGACACATTACCCATGGTTATTTGTGGTAAAAGGACCAATGTAAAACAACAACTACAAAGTTTTGGCTACGGCTGACCTCTTTTTTCTTCATGTCCTGCTTCAGCGCATTATAATCCTCATAAAGCTTGGTGTATTCATCCTTTACTCGAGCCATATTGTTCCTATGAAGAGAAAGGAATCATTTAATACAAACACTGTGGCCGTTCCGTACTCATAAGACTCTCCACTAGCGTAGCAGAGCCAATGGCGTTCCTCTGCTGGGCACCTCAGCCAATCACATCAGCGCTGAGGTACACCGGTTGATCATCTGGTGAGGGGTACCGTATTTGTACTTCACCTTCATTCCTGAATTTTTACATTGCATAATGTCTCACTTGCGTGAGTGAATGGTGAGTGAAGGGTGTGTGTGCACCCTGCGATAGACTGGCGGCCTGTCCAGGGTGTATTCTTGCCTCTAGGCCAATGCATGCTGGGATAGGCTCCAGCACCCCCCGCGACACCGCCCAGGATAAGCAGGTATAGGTAATGGATGGATGGATGGATGAATGGATAATATCTTGCTCTGTAGTCGCCTGTGTCACATACCTCTCGTCCTCCGCTCTTTTCTGCTCAATCTTGACGGTGGTCTGCATGCTCTCCACCTGCAGTTTGAGCTTTTCATTCTCCGCCTGCACTTGCTGCAGAAGAAAAAGTCCTGCAGTGAATTTGACTTGCCAAACAAACAGACAAAATGCACAGTGCCGCAAAAAAGTATTAGCCCCCTTCCGGACTTCCTGGCAAACTGTCCAGGTCCCAAGGCAGCAAAGCATCCCCACACAGTCAGACTAATATTACATTTGGTCTAAATATCTAAAACCATTCAGTGTGACAAATATGCCATAATAGAGGAAATCAGGAAGGGGGAAAATACTTCTGCACGGCGCTGTAGGTACCTTGTCCTGAGGCTAAAGTGAAGTACAGCAACAAAGCAGAGAAGAAAATTCCTTTTAAATGTGACACTTTAAACAACAAGCAATTCCCTTAAACAAGATACATTACCCATGGTTATCTGTGGTAAAAGTTCCAATGTACAAAATAAATAAGTAAATAAAAAAAAAAAAAACTTACGCTAACCTCTTTTGTCTTCATTTCCTGCTTCAGCGCATTGTAATCCTCGAGAAGCTTGATGTATTCGTCCTTCACTTGGGCCACATTGCTCCTATGAAGGGAATGGAATCATTTAATACAAACACTGTGGGGATTCTGTCCTCATCACTCTCCACTAGCATAGCAGGGCCAATGGCGTTCCTCCGCCGAGCATCTCAGCCAATCGCATCAACTCTGAGGTTACACCGGTGGATCGCCTGGTGAGCAGCGCCGTATCAGAGGCTCGTCTTCATTCCCGAAATTTTTACACCGCAGAATGTCTCACTCTGTAGGTGACAGCGGTCGCGTACCTCTCGTCCTCGGCGTTCTTCTGCTCCACCTGGATGGAGGTCTGCACGCTCTCCAGCTGCAGCCTCAGCCGCCTGTTCTCCGTCTGCACCTGCTGCTTCTCCACGAGCTGAGCGCGAAGCATGGTCAGCTCCTGCTCCATGTCCCTGCACCTGCGCACGGTCGTTTTTTTTTTTTTTTTAAGCACACTGAACGTCGACATTCCGGAACCTTCTCTTACTCTTTCCATGGGGCCGTGTAGAACGGCTGACTAAATCGCTCCGTGCAGTATAAAATTATTACGTGAACAACGTGGTCCTCATGAGACAATAATTTGTCTAGCAACACTGAAAAGGCTGATGCAATTCAGGCTGAAAGAGTTATTATTGGCCAATCACGCCCAATCATCTGTCCCCCTACCCGTTTGTTTTGTTTTTTGTTATTTGGAGCCATGTCGGCATCTAAGGCCATTTCACGGCAAGAACATGGTGATGATAACATTTCGATGTATAGAAAGTAGAAATTGATCAATAGAAAACCAGAAAATTAAATAAAACCTACATAAGATGTTTCAAATGTACTTGTGATAACAGCTCTAAAATTCCTCCTACCGGTCATGTAGGCTCTTCTTCATGTCTTCTGCATCGTCCAGCTTGGTCTGAGCCTGCTGCAGCTCTTTGAATAGTTTGGTCATCTGACCCTTCAGATTCCCCAACTCGGCATCAGACTGAAACACAGAGCAGAGGGGAGGTAAAATACTCAAGAGTATGAACGGCCATGATCCTGAAAATATCACCGATCCCTCCAGTCTAATTTGACATTATTAAACCTGCTGTCTGTTACTATCCAGTACTGAGCCATTATTACACTATACGATTCCTGTCAAGAGCCAGAGGGATTCAATAAAAACAGTATCTAACAGTTATGCATCATCCCAATGGCTGTAGTTGTTATAATGTCCCAAACTGTATAATGCATACTTGATGTAAACAGCAGTAACTGGTTTTGCGCAAGTTAAACCTTTGCAAAAACCAGACAAGAACTGCATACAAGTCACACTAAAAAAAACACAACTGTAACTACGAGAGAAATAGCAACACTGTGTGCTGCCTGGGTCCTTCATATTAAGCCCTTTGAAGAGTATGCTTTTGGAATGTTTTTTCAAAATTCTAAGACAGTGTTCTAGAACTCCATTGCTTTCAATTACCAGTAGTGACAGTTAGATACATAAACTTTAGAATGTTCAGGTAAGAACATTCCAATCACATATCTGTGAACTTACACCTTAAAGGGTTAAATTGTGTCGACATAAATGTGCAAAATGTCCAGTGCCAAAATAACTTATTTTTATGCAAGTTGTCCAAAATACAGTTGATGACCAATTCATAAAGATTATATTAATAAACATTCATAAAGATCACACCTTAAAATAAGCAGATTTTTATTTCAAACTGTGTGTTAATGCAAATCTTCCATACAGAGGTATCTTTGGATTAACAAAATAGACAAAAATGATTTTCCATTACAAGCTGAGTCATGCAAAACTAGAATTGCTTAATGGATTAGATAACATTGAAGCTGGCCCAGTAATTTGTTTTCTGCTGTAATTTAACCAGACTATTTCACTGTGCAGAGACAAATATTTGGATATGTCAGATAGCCGTGTTACTTTAATCAAAATGAGTCATTCGAAATGGTCCAATTCTACGAACTGAGATAGTAAACTGTTCCAAGAAATATTGAATAGGTCCATTTGCTGGTCCTGCAATCAATCTCATGCGGCTCAGTGGCTCCTTTCTTTAGCCATTGTTCCTTCACAGTTCTTTGTGCGCCAAGCTAGAATTAATCCCTCGTAAAATCACAGGCAAGTTTACAATTAATGTTATTGAATCAGCACTTGCTCCACGTCAAAAATAGATGTCAGAAAAACCATTTTGACCTTTTGCTTTATTTCTGCCTTCAGAGATAACTTGCCATCACGACCCATTTCAGAGTTTTTTTTTTAATCTGCTCGGACAACTGAGACCAAGGCCAATACAGCAGTGAAGCAGAAACTGCAACCCGTGCTCAAAAAATATCTTCTGAAGGCTGATCTGACGAGATGAAACATCACGTTGCGCAATTTAAAAATGCCTTTATTATCGCACACAAGAACTGCATTTGTTAACCACTTGTGTGTGGTTGCACAGTTTCTTGATTCTGATCAACGCATTAGAAACAGTCAACGGATGGCGATGGATTGGGTTAACAGTTGTTGCACAATTAAACGACGCAAAAAAAAAAAACCCCACGTTCTCTAATTTTTCCACGTAGCCGATCGGCCCTGCTTCGGTGGTTAGCAATCGGTTGACCCCCACAGCCCAAAATACCTCCTTCCTGGGAGCCTCCTGTGGAGGTTCTCCCTGGGGCTGGGACACCGTCGCCGGCTCCTCCATCTTCCCTCCCGCCAGCGTGGTCTGAGTCTCAACCTCCACCTGCTTCACAGCCTCGAGCTCCAGTTCTGAGATCCTGTATCAGAAGAAGCTCATGTCACCAAGCTCCATGTAATGGTGCACACAACACAATTAAAGCCGATATGCATCTCTTCTGTTCTGCATGGTCTGCACTGATATCTCGTATGAGTCTGTATTCACAACCACTTATAGTGCTGGGCTGACACAGAGCCCAGAAATGATAAAATGTGTAGCCTATACATCTACTTTTATTGTGTATCCTTCAGATGAGAGAGAGAGGTAAATCTATCTACCTATAGTGGGAACCAGAGTGATTATCACAGGTGAATTGAGGGTTAAGATTACACCCTGTGTAGTCTTAATTCTCACCTTTTACCTTTGCTACTAATAATGAATATAAACTACCTTTACCTTTGCTGTTTATAGGTCTAGCCTTTATCTGTTTGTTTTAGACCTGACAAACGTCCTTGACTGGCAGATTGTTGTTTTTAAAGTGAGATAAATTAATTTACCAAAAGGGTGTGGGCTCTACTTTTTTTATTATTCTACATTGACATCTTACCACAATTCTTGATAGGTCTTTGCAAGCTGAAAATTTCCAATTTTCTGAAACCTTAACTAAAGGTTAGTGTCATCAATGAGTATTTTATTCGTCCAGCAAGTAACTTCGCATGCATGGTGTGTAGTCAAAAATCCACCAGTGCTGATGTTGTTAAGTCTTCATGTTGGCCACTTTTACTCGCACTCAAAACTTTTTCAAAAAACTGCGTCGTACACAGCTGGCCGCACGCAGCCCTGTCATGCTAACTGTCAACTTTTGCCGTCTCGTCTGAGATACGGACTACCAACACACTACAGCCTACTGTGTTTGCCGGAGAGAGCCACTATAGAAGTTATGCCAGGAAAGTGCCGAGCGTTATCTCGGTGCTTTTGAAGGGGTGGACTGTGGCCTGGGGCCTACCTCTCTCTCGCAGCCAGGAGCTCGAGTTCCAGCTTCTCCACCCTCTGAGTCTCCTTCCGCAGGGACTGCAGCAGCTGGCTCACGGTCAGCTCCTCGGACTTTTGCCGGCACATTGTCGAGTCAGACCTGGTTGTTTGTTGAGCAACAGCATTGCAACACCCACAGTTAGTGTGGTTACGGGCCTCCGAGTTTTTGCTCGCTAGTAACACCAGTCATGAGCAGACCATTTTAAACTTACATCTCAGAGTCCTTCTGTCCATCCTCCAAATCTTTTGTCACGTTCACTTCTCCCTTCTGCAATAACCAACATCACGCAGGCATCAATTGGATTACAATAAACAGTTACTGAATTATGGAATTCTTTCCCTTTTTACCATATCCCATAACACACAAACAACGACTGTACGACTCATGCTTTTTGTATTGTTCAGCATGTCTAAATAATAATTTCGAATGCATTGTTTCTTTATGGAAATAAACCTACTGAAAAACACATCCATGCAGACAAAAAGAAGTATTGATGCGAATAAATGGAACACTTATTAAAATGCTCATTAAAATTTATAAGGAAGCAAAAAGCTGTCACGACTGAAAAGAAAATTAATACGGTTAATAAAACGGTGGTATCGAGTTTGTGGGTATCTTGTTCCGAAAGAAAATTGATAACGCAGTCGCCCGCTTTGCATTTTCAATTCCCTGTCTGACGCATCGCCTGTGACATATTGGAAATGAAAACGCGGTCATTCATTTTAAATGTCATTTTCGTTGAGGTCTTAGTACTACGAGACTGCAACGCGCAACACTGTGCAGAGAACAGTCGCTGCAGTCGACTCACAGACCGGATGGGCCCCATTGAATAACACAGCCACTATTGGTGAACTAGCCACCGTCTCCACACGGCAGCAAGATTTAGTTAACCAGTAAACAGCTGCCGATCTTTCAGTAGCCGGGCCCAAAGATCTATTTCCCTCATGGGCTGTGCTGCAGTGCTGTTCTTCCCATCTATCTTCACGATAGTTTATGATATATCACCAGATATGACAGCTAGCCAGCAAATTAAAAGTCTCTGGCATCTCAAGTGGCTAGCTATGGACAATTAATCACATCTATTACAGTGTAGAAGCTGAAGTGCTTAGTAAGCTATCCTGAGCAATAGTCCTCTGCAAATAATTTCCATGAGGAACAAGCAGGAATTGTTAATATTATTGCAAACCAAAACAAATGAATGTTTTCGCAGGTTTGAAGAAACGCTCCACAGAAAATCACTGACATGCACATAGCATTTCATTTATCTAATTAATATTTTCTCTTAGACTCACAGCAGCTATCAAATGGAATACAGGATTTAAACTTTAGTACTGGCACAACTTAAATTTAGCACTGTTCTCACAACAAGGAAGTTGAATCCATACGCCGAATTATCATTTCCTTGTACTAAGACTGTCAAGAGAAATAAATGGAAATGAATGATCGTGTGACAATTTGTCACACATGATGCGAGAAACTGAAAATGCCAACTGGATGACTCCACTTCCACTTTCCTTTAGGCAAGAGATGTGCATACACTTTCCGACAAGGAAACAGTAAATTGTACCATTATATTTTCATTAACTAATAAACACATTCTATTCAAACCTGGCATATTTTTGCTTTTATTAAAACATCAACATTTGAGTGGCCAATAAAAGTCAGAATCATACTGAAACCCCAAGCTGAACTGCTTACATTATAGGACTCCCTCTAGCATTTACATAATACAGCGAGCGAGCACATAACACAGACATACACCATCTTTAGTATCCAAAGTCAATTTGTCACCTTTACCTGACGTTACTGAAAGTAATCTAATCTCAGGCTAATCTGAGGCGTGCGGAGGTTTCCGAGAGCGAGTGTGGTTTTCTGTTTTTTTTTTTTTTTTGCGGGTGCCCGTGACTCACCGCGATCCTGATCTCGATGAAGGAGTCGTCGGGCGAGCTGGGCCTCATCTTCAGCTGCAGCTCGGAGTTCATGGCCACCAAGTCGCTCTTCTCCGCCTGCAGCCTCACGATCTGAGCCTTCAGGGCCTCCAGCTCTAAAGCCCAATGGCTCGTCTCCCCCTGAGAACAAGGCCACAAGGCCACGTCAATCCAACCCACTCACTGATCCCGCTGTTGAAGAGCATGTTCTTTGGAACGTTTTTTCCAATATTCTAAGACAGTGTTCCAGAACTCCACTGCTGTCAATTACCGGTAGTGATTGTTACATCAGCACTAGAATGTTCAGTTTAAGAACATTCTAGTCACATAATTTGTGATCTTGCACCAACAAATGGGTTAAGACTGCTTAGCTGTGGCTGATCTAGAATGGTTTGTGAAGACATGGTTATCTATAGCCCTCATGGTCAAAGCACTTGACAAGCAGACTCTGAAAAACATTTCTAATATTAAGTCAAGCTGAGGGTGTACATGCTGACACTGCAATCAAAAAAAGTCACTGCCACTGGTTAGGAAGGTACCCAATGCACCTATGGGACCCAGAGTCCAGAACTCGACTGAAGAGGGAACAGCAATTCCTCACGAGCTCGACTTGCAGGTGGATGACCTCACCTCCTCTGCCCCTTCAGCGCCCTCCAGAGCCTGTATCCTCTTCCTCTGCTCCTCGTTGCGCCTGGTGAGCACGGTCACGCGCTCCTTCGCCTCCACCAGCTTCCCTTCCAGGAAGTCCCTCTCCTCCTTCTGCTTGTCCTTCCAGGCGGACAGCCCCTCGAACCTTTCCTTCATGGTGGTGCTCGTCTGCTTCAGGGCCTCTGCAGGGATGCATGAGGGAAAATCTTGTCAATACACTACAGACAGAGTACACTCCAGCAGAGACTGCGTGATTCATATTCTCTGCACACTCGGAAATAATGATGAAAAAGTAAATCTAAAAAGTAAATGTCAAAACATAAGCAAGGTTTCACAATATATTGGCAAATATACAAGTTATTGCGACTTCAAGATATTACATTTCTGTAAAATATTTTTTATCCTTAAGCTTTACTCTGGATATTGCATAAATATTGCAATATATCCAATTTCTGTAAAGGAAATTATATAAAAGATATATTACAAATCAACTAAGATTTGGAAAAATCCAATCCAAATGAGATTTCTTGTATTTAGACCACAGTTAAATGTGGCACATATCAGATTTTGTATATTGGATATATGTAGGAAATTGGATATACATATGCGTTGCATGAAAGGACAAGAGTAAATAGGGTCATATCCATTGATATGCTCTGGACTACACTTCCCATCAGACCCTTTGCAGAATGTTCTGTGACACAGCTACCTTCTGAATGCACTCTAGCTGTTTGCTGTAGAGGCCCTTTAATGATCCAGCCACTGGATCACATTCATCCGGTACTTCTATTGCATCACAATGGACTGATAGAGTGCAGAGTAATTTGGACCAACAGCAGAAAAATGTATTTGATAAGTTTTTTTTTTTCTATTTTAAAAGAGGGATTTGCTGCACTGAAATGTGGTGTTATACTGTTGGTATAATTTTGTCATTTTAAATAAAGTTTATTTCTGACTTACACTCAGAAATCGAAAAAACACATTTTTTTAAAGAAGGAATATCTTGGATCTAGTTTATCAGCGAGACCATATGAAGAAAGCTAATTGTTGTCAGCAGGCATTACATATGAATATGAATGACTTTTCATATATTTTTGATGGGTACTCATAATACCCAAAGTTTCCTGCTCATTCCTCAAATCACTTTTGAATCTGTGTCCTCCACACAAACACTGACGCAAATTCCCACAAAAAGACATAAGTTTGCATATAACGCAAAAGACCCTGTGTACCGAGCAGCGAGAGAACGAGTTGTTATCTTGATTCTATTGACAAATACCACTATCCATGGCAAACTACATATTGAGATCTGCCAAACTATGAAATGGGCACGCAGGTAAAACCTTCAAAGATAACAAATCTTCATAGTTATCTTGACTACTTAGATGATTCACAGAATGGCCTTTGTACAGCGCAGGCCGCGAGTGCAAAATGGAAGCCACTCACCTTTCAATTCCCTGTTCTCCTTTATAAGGACCTTCATCTGCTGGATGGTGTCTTCCAGAGGGCCCGTCTTGGGAACAAGGCAGTCCCCGTCCCCAGGTTTGTGACGGGAAGGCCCCTGAATGGCCCCATTCTCCACTGGGGGATTTGAAGCCATCCTGTTTCAACTTTATTTTCCTGGAATCCCAAATAAGAATGTTGTTACGTCCCCTGCCTCTGCTTGCCTGGGTAGTGCAGGTGGAGGTAGTTGCTTAACTGCTTAATTGCCTGATTGCTTCCACCTGCCTGTGGCCCAATATAAGCCCAGTAGTATGAGGCAGGGGAGATTTTCTTTTGGGGCTTGTGATTTGTGTGGAGAGCTTTGGTTTTGGTGAACTTTGTGTGTTTTTGTTTGTAATTTAGATTAATAAATGTCTGGGTTTGTTTTTTTTTTTTAGATCAGTTTCTGTCTTTTTTTGTGGACTTTGTTTGTTGCGACCAGTCGAGCCAGCCGTAACAATGTTCAACTTCTTTAATTTAACAGCACCAGAGAAGAAAACACAGACTGGGAAAATAGCAATCATCATACCACTATTAAAAACTTCTGCAAACAGTAGGATGACTTCAGGTGTAGTGGGACGTAAGGATGAAATGGATTGGTGCGCTAGAACAGTATTGCCAGTCACCATTATTGGCAGTTAGCCAATGAAAAAAATTATTGGGTTATTTCTATGGAGGTACGTGTCACTTTAAAATATTGATTGGTGTGATGTCATTGGGATATGTACAGCCTACTTCAGAACAAAGCCAGTTTCATGCATGTATCAGGTAAACATTGACCAATGTCACTTATATTTAGACTACTTGAGTTAGAGCCCTTTGATAGCTTTTAAAACTATTGTGAGTTTAATATTTTAGATAGCCGGGTGTGGCATTCAGTATCTGTAACAGTGATAAAGAGCTTGTTTCACAAAATAACACGAAATTCAAAGAAAAAAAGTTTAAAATATATGGACATGCATCATGTTCCAATGTTAACCAGTTAAATAACTGAAGAACAACAAGCAATATACTCTAATTCATAGGTGTTCAAATTCAATAAGCTCACATTAGTTACTGCGTAATGTTTTCATTCGAAACTAGTCTCACTTTCGATTTCATTACGGCCCAAATCAGAGTTTCGCTGTTAAATGACAACGTGAATTCTCGGAAGTCTTTAATTCCAGCCTTACAAAAATACAGTTTAAACTTAATCGTTAACAGAGAAACACAGCAACAAATTCTCACGATCAAGCAAGCTAGTTGACAGCAATACACCTATGCTAGTGGCTCGGTTCTATTATTATTTTCACGACACCATTATCGATATAACCTGGGAGACGATTTTACTCACGAGCGATGGCGTATTTCCTTAAAGCAGCCTAGTCAAACAAACAAAATTATATTTAGGATACGAATTTAACACTCAAACCACTGTACTCCGAAAAACTAGCCCAAGTCCTATTTCCTGGTTTTGACGTCTCATCGTCCTGGAACTCCTTCTGGATCACATGACAATTGCGTCACATTCAGAGGCCATCCATTTTTTTCGTGGGGGATTTCCCATGAAGCACGACCTTGCTGTTGTTGACATCTGCCGGTCATTTGAAAGCACCAACCGAAAAAAAGGCAATGCATGACAATTTAGTGCTACAGGGGTTATTCATTTATGTGTGTAATTAAAATATGAATTTATTTTGATAAAAATGAAATTGATTTACGTTCAAATCCACAAACAGGTTAACTGTATACCAACAGTTGAATGTAACATTTCTTAATACCGAGAATGGGATTATAAAAGAAACAAAACAACCAAAGAGAAAAGAAACAATGATGTATCAGCTACCCAGAATCATATCACAGAACTGCCCAGACACGTCTAGGCCCACTACATTGCACACTTAAGTGCAGCCTTCTGACAGACACCACTGGATGGCAGTGTATCCTATGAATTGCAAACAAATCGGAATTAATAACCACTGTAATTCTCCTGAGTAATTATTCTCATTTGTATCAGAGCAAGTGATTGTTCAATACATCACATGAGGAACTACACTTAGGGGAGGGTAGCCTGCGTTCAATGTGGTTATAGCTCCGCTTCAGAAGGGAAACTTCAACCCTTTTAGACCCATTACGAGGTTGACTTCAATGTGAAAGGCGCACTTTTATCTCATTTTATAGTAACAGTAGGCGTTTGAACAGTTTCACTGTTTGAAAATTTCACGTTGTTTTACTGTTTCGTTGTACCCATATGTTGCTTTCATTCAGTCGTCTAGTCACCAAACTAGGGTAATAACGCTAAAATAAAAAATCTTACGGGACATCGTTGCATCCTCTTGTTAGACTATCCTAAGTACACTCTTGTTTTTCTGTATGAAATGCTCGCACAAACGAAATCCAATTAGAAACTTCTCTTACTCATAGATTACGCACACATTCCAGTCAGTGTAAAAAAAGAACAGTAGAATGATTGAAGGAGTGCAGCAATTGGCTGGAAAAACTTTGAGGCTATCTGATTGGCTTCCGCAAACTAACCTTGCAGATAATCGTTCTGACTAAACTTCAGGAAGAATTCAAGAGCGTCTCAGATGGGACAAGAATCCTTATACTGTAGGACTGTGCCAGGTCCAAAATCTACGTTTTTACAGCAGTCATCAGCAGACAGCAGACCAGTATTCTATTTTTTCTCAGTTCATTGGTGAGTGTTGGATTCTTCTGGATGATCTCTCCTGGATTTTTAAAAATGTTATTTGTGTAGGCTACACATTGCAAAATTGCAATAATCAATGATAGCCAACGCACATCGCTGGACCTTGTCCGAGAGAAAAAGCCAGCCCTGGGAGTACACTTTCATGAGCCCAGCCACAACTCCGTGCGCCGAGGAATCAACAAGTGATTTATAACTCTGCTACTGAAATAATCTAAACTCATTATAAACAAAGAAAACGTTAAAAAAATGGCAAGATACTTCAGTTTAATGAACAAGGCATCAAAGTAAAAGTCATTTGTGTATTCATTTTAATAGGGTCTTCAAACGTAGTTTCCTGGGATTTCTGGAGTCAGAAAGTCAGTTCATTCTGTCCATTTGCAACGAAAGGATAAAAAAGGATATTGCGGTTTCGCGAATGCATATCTAGATTAAAGTGCACAACGCGATGCTTCCAGTGTTCTTATTGGCCCTGGTATATCTTGCTTGTCAAATAAGAGTTGGGATAGGATGCCAGTTGCCTTCCGAATGGAGACCGCTCAGCGAGGGATGCCGAGCGGAGCTGGCGGAGATCATCGTGTACGCCAAGGTGCTGGCCATCCACCAAGAGACGTACAGCAGTAGCCTGTACAACTACCTGCCCTACCAGTACGAGGGCGCGGAGGACGGACTTTTCTACTCGGCGGAAGTAGAACTGCAGTGCGACCAGGCGTGGGGCAGCATGCTTGAGGTGCCCGCCGGCTCGCGCCTCAACCTCACGGGGCTGGGGTACTTCTCGTGCCATTCGCACACGGTGTTGCAGAATTACTCCTACATCTTCTTCCTCAGGTCAGTGCGCGGCGGGCAGACACTCGCTTTTTGAACTTGTTTAAATAGAGCTGTTGACGGATATTTAATTACTGTAAATAGGTCACTGGAAAAGCACTTGGACGGAAATTATTTTATTTATTTTTTTTTTTATTTAATGCCTATGTCCTCGGACCCTCAGCCTTAGAGCCAGAGACCAGCACAGAGTTATTTCATAGAAAAATGTATGTAGCCAATTCCAAAATTATGAATGTAAAATGAATGAAGTTAAGCTTGCCCATTGAAGCAAGCCAGTGTCCGTCAGGTAATATTATTTCGCCTGAGTTTTATGCCTCTGTTATCTGGCCCACTGACTGGAGGTCAATATGAGCATTATTCAAGTTTATTAAATCTCATAACCCCCCTAAGCCTTGCTATGGAGTACATTATTTGATTCTCTGTTGGACGAGATGAGGAAAGGTCAGTCCGGTGCTGATGGATAGTTTAGACAATACCTCTTCGCATAACTGCGGCTCACAGGCTGTTCCTCCAGGAGTCATAGCGGGAGGAGGCAGCCAATCGCCTGTGTTCAAGGTGATGAGTCACAGGAGAGAGCGAGAGAGAGCTGCAGGATGGTCCTGCAGGACTGCAGATTATACTGTGCAGTCGCAGGAGGGCGTCTTAGTGTATCTGTTCACTGATGCCTTCTGCAGACGAGGGAGGAGAATTTATGATCCCCTTGTGCTGGAGACCAGATTTGAAGATCCGCCGTGTATTTCCAATACACCCCTTTCATAATATATTTAATCAGAGAGTAAATGAAGCGTGTGACTTTGTCATTAAAAACACACGCATGTACATATAAATTCTCTCACAGTACATTGCTTACTCTTACCTAGTGAATTTAAGTACATCTACCTGAAGTATTGTTAACATGCAGCATTTTTTATAAGGTAGCAACTTAGCTTGATTGCTGGCGCACAAAAGTTCCTCACACATTAATAATTAATTGAAAACAATCACATTCAAAAGCCAGTGGTGCCCCCGCCCCCCCACCCCCCACCCACCAAAAAAAAAAAAAAAAAAAAATGCAGGAGCTAACAACTGGTGCAGAGCCAGTATTTAGTTGTAATTACATGCAAATGCATTAGGCTGCTTAGGCACATCCGTGATTGATTACATGGTGAGGTTTTGCTACCGTTGCCCAAGCTTGATGCAGCCTATCTTTCCACTCCTGCTGGGTCAAAAAGGTCAAAATGATTGATGCATGCACATTGTTTGGAGCCTCAGTTCAAGGTCCTTTCAAGCTGGTAAAACTGCAGGTCAGGACTGTGCGTTGAATCCCCCCTCCAGACACCATTATTAATCATCCCGTTTCCTTGATTTCTCCTTCAGTTTGCATGGCACACTGGCCCAGAGAAACATAAGCGCGTTTCCTCATTCCCAGCGATTCCCTCTCCCCAAAATTTCCTCTTGTCACCCCTTCCCCCCAGCAAGATTGGCCCTCTTGCTGGTAACAGCTAAGCTGTTATTAAAAGCAGGCTGTGGGTAGAATTCTGTACTTTTCACCTTACAGTTTTAGATTTGTGTTTCAAATACAAGTGTATTACTGCAGTGTCTGTGTGAATACTATTGTATTTCTACAGCAATCACTCCAGTAATGATCCATATTTATGCCAAGTAGGTCACAACAAACAAGGTTTAATATTGCATTAACCTCTGCCAATAATATTGGTTGTGACATAACGGTAATGGTATTGCGCTCTGTCACCAGGATGGATGAAAATTACAACATCCTTCCACACGGAGTCAACTTCCAGGACGCCATCTTCCCAGACACACAGGAGAACCGCAGAACCTTCTCCAGCCTGTTCCAGTTCTCCAACTGCTCCCACGGCCAGGCCCTCCAAAGCTTCAGCCCCGACTGGGAGGCCCAGGAGGACAGTCGGGTAAGACCTCCACCCACCCTGCCCCACCAACGTCGCGCGGGGGGCAAGAATTCAAGAAAATGGCAGGCATTGTAAGGCCCCACTACAGTGGTGAGAGTCAACATTTGTACTCACATCCATGCTTGTTAGACACATTTCACTATGCATAGCAGCACAAACACAAACACACACACACACACACACAAACACACAAGTCCACACAAACACACACACACACACACATACATGCACCCACACAAGCACACACACGCACATGCGTGCACACAGGCACACACACACACACACGCACACACACACAAACATTCACGATAGCTTAGATGTACTCAGACGCATCCATCCACATTTTTCATGTCATTAATACAGTGTCGTTTGTTTATGCGAAGGGCTCCCCAAAAGCTGCTCTTAACTCAAACACCTCTCAGCTTTCGTGCAGCTGGACCTATTCATCTCAACAGCCTCATAAACATAAATGTTTTTACTGCTGACACTGTGGATTTGTAACAATAGAGCACTTAGCTCAGCAGAGCTGCGCTCGTCACACCAGCGAAGCCAGGCCGGGAGTACATTTAATTCCCTGCTTTACCGCCTCTGTTTCCCAGAGAGGTGGCAGGTGCCAGCCTGCTGGTGTGTGTTCCAGAAGCCTCTCTAGATAATGGTACAGAAACTCAGAGGAAGCAATGCACAGTAATAACCACTCAGACAGGGCCCTGGTTCAAAGAGAGGGAACTACTGTTTTTAATACCTCCTGTTCTCAACCCAGGATACAGTACTTCCTGTTCCCTTCATAGACTTCTGATGTTCCTGGATTCTACTCAGGATAGCTTGTTTCCTGTAACCTGCTCTGCACAGATGTATAGTTCCTGTGTTCCACACGGGATTGTTTGTTCCAATAGTCTAGTCTCCATAGACATGTCATTTCTGTGTTCGGCACAGGATGGTTTGTTTCCTGTAATCTAGTCTACATAGACCTGAATAGTTCCTGTGTGCTACACAGGTCACTGATCTGTTTTACTGTGCTCTGTGTATGTTTGTATATTCCCTGTGCACTACACAGATATATGTGTCTACACATGTAATGTTGACAAGTGTTTAAAACTGCTTTAAAAGCCATACAGGTGGTTTTGATTTTCTGCTGTCTTCTGCTTTTAATGTTGTGGGTGAGCGGTGTGTGCATTGGGGTATGGTGCTTTGAGCTGGGCTAGGGAAAGATTGTGTTGTGTGTTGATGTTTCCAGAGAGGTGAGGTGTATGAGGGGTTGTGGGTTTGGGTCTGTGTGTACAGTACTCTCTAGTGCGTGAGATATGGGGGCGTGTATTTGGTGGAAGTCCTTACCCCCCATGTCTCTCCGCATGTCTCACAGAAGTTCTCTTTCACTACTCACTGAACCGAAAACCTCAAGCTTAAGCCGACACAAGCGTCCTGGGCTTCCTTCCTTCTTTTCACAAATCACAGAAAAGGCAATACAGAGAACACACATACACATATAAATGCAAGCACGCACAATCTCACACACACACACACACACACATACAAGCACATGCAGACACACACGTATACACACTGCAATCATTGCAACAGATGGGGATACACAGACAACTACTAATCTCTCCAAGGCTCTCAAATCAACAGTGCATGCATGACCCAGAGTCCCTCTCATTTGGAGCAGAAAAGATTACAGGCCTTCTCCCCCATTTCTCGTTGCACCAGTACTCCCTGGTCCCGAAGCCGCCATTTTCTAACCCCCCCCCTATTCTCCTTCTTCCCCATCCCCTATTTTCCCGTGTTTCGCCATGGAAACCCTTCAAAGATGGTCAGAGCGACCCCTGCCACCTCTCCCAAAACACACACGCGGAGAAAGAGAGGAACTGACACACTATCGTCTTATCAAAGGAAGGGCTTCGGGAAAAGAACAATAAATCAGACGCTGCAAACGAAAGCACTGGGCTCCGCTCCGGAATGAATAGAATGTGCCGGAGAAATATACACATCTCCCGTCCAGCTGCTCGGTGCCGGGCGGTGTCCCAGCCTCTCTGTCAGCGGGCCGGCCGTGCGCTTACGCAATTAAGGGCACACGCCGGCGGGACATCAAAAGACCTAAAATCGAATATTTAATCTCTCCACCGAAACCCCAAAAACCGTTTCACGGATTACGCAGTGCGGATGTGGCTGACTCTGATAAGTGCTTAATCAGTTTCGCAACTCTTGTCAGTTTTTAAGATAAAACCGCTTTTGAGTTGTGCGTCTGCTTAACTTTTTTTTTTTTTTGGGGGCTGAGGTTATAGTGTGAAGTGGGACTGGAACAGTAGACCAAAGATAGGAAACTGATAGGATGTCAGGAGAAAACATCAAATCTGCTTTTCAAAATGGACACTTCCTGTTGGTTTTCCCATCTGTGGCCCTTGTGATCTTTAAAAAAAAATTCACATACATTTTTTTGACTAAGAAAATCTGGATTTACATCTAATGTTGATCTCTGCAGACCCATTCTTGAATACCTGAACGGTAGTATGAAGTATTAAGGGATTTAGAGAGCTTAGTAATGGTGGTACCTGCTATGGTTTACACCCCCACCACTAGCACTCTGTAGATTAAGCCATCGGTGTTTTCGCTGGACATCGACTAACACCGAGCCCTAGAAACAGCAGATTGTTTACTTCAAATTAGATCAGGATTTGTGGAACTCAGGATTGAAGTTCCACAAATCTCCTGCTTGGGAGGCCTCAGCTTTCTCAAAGGGGGATGGGGGGGCGGGGGGCAGGGTGAGGTGGGGTGAGGTGGGGTGGGTGACCTAACATGACTGGACGTGAGCGGAATTCCTCTGATCCCCATGTCCCTGTGATCTCGGCCGTGCCTTCTGTGAGCTGATGGCTCCTCGGGTCTCTCCGAACCTTCTGCAACGGAGACAAATCCCCTGACCCCCCCCTTGCCCCCCCCTGGCCTCCCCTCCGGCCCCCACAAGCCTCCCCTCTGGCCCCCCCGCGAGCAGGTCAACAGTTGTAATTAGGCAAAAGGTCAAAGGCCGAGGAAGCATCAGGAGGGGAGTTTCCATGTTATCACCAAAAAAAAAAGGTTTTGGGCATTTCGGGCAGCAGCAGATCTGGGAAAATGTGTTTCTTGAACAAGATTTTTGATTTAGTGGGGCCTTTAGACACATTCCATAGGGGCCAGCAGGTGCAAGTTTACAAAATGAAGCAATGTATTTTTAAAGCAGGCAGCAGAATATAACCACACCCTACTATACATAAACCTCCACACACTGAATAGAGTTAGATTCAGTACTGATTGCTCCAGATGAATTATTTGACCTTCTCCACCAAATCTACCCTATAGCACATTCAAATTCATACATATCAGGACCTTCGCAGTGAAACTTCAAAAACACACAATTCAGAGAAAGTGTGCAAAGCGATGAATGGAAGGAGAGACTGAGATTGGGGGAACAAGGAGAAAGGTGTAGACGGTGGCATGTGAAGCACTTAATATAGATCCTTCGTTACCGTGCACTGGCACAGATGGAGGTGATTATGATGCCATGACAACGCCATGCTCGGCCGGGAAGCGGGTGGAGGATGAGGCCTGTTGCATTCTGGGTTTTTCCTGTGGGAAAGCAGAATTTACACGGCCTCAGACTGCACACCCAGGGCGCCGGCAATGGGACCGTTTCTTTAGTCAGGCGAGCGCGACTGTCCCGGAGCTGTCCCCCCACCCTCCGCGCCACGGCAACACGCACCTTCACGACATCATCAATCTGACGTGCGTTCGCTGGAATTCGCATTTCTCCAAAAACGCCTCCGTTTTAACCCCCCGTTTCCCCCGCCCGTCGGGGAGTTCCAGAATGCAGAGTGAATCCGCAGATTCCCTTTGAATCCCGTTTGACGCCGAGACTCGATCGCGAAAGGCGCGGCATTCCGTCCTTTGTTGCCTGGAATGCGAATGGAACCATTTTGAAATTGTTTTTTTTCTCAGCGAGCAGTTTAATCTGAAGAGTGAATCTCTGGCAGGAGAGAACACTTTCACTCGGTCGGAGGTTGAGTCTGTAATGGCTCCTGAGGTATTCAGAATGCAGGTCTATAACAGGCGCCTTCTCATTCCTTTCTCAGTGCCTGTTTCCAGCGCTTCTCCTGTGTGTGATGAACAGCCTTTGATCTTTAAAAAATAAATGGATAAGAGGAGTTTCATCTAATTTGTCATACCCATTTAATAAACTGCTACCATTTTGCAGCTGGAGAAAGGCGAATGAAATGTGAATGATACTCTGTAGTAATAATAACTTAATATTCATGACTAAAGATTACATTATTTTATGAAGCCCGTTTTATTGGATGGGAGTGGGTGTCGCAGGAGCTGAGCTTTTGCATTTGCGGATTTCCACTTTTGTTTCGGGGTACATTTTCGGTTGCACCGTGCACCGTTTTTGTTCTCGTCAAAATTTTGCTGCCAACATCGTCTGTTAATTGCTGTGTTTGAAAACATTCACTTTATATTAGACATTCAAAACCTGGCAGGAAGTCTCTGCCTTAGTTCTGTCAGCATGCGATAAGAGCGATGCTGTTGCCTCGGGCTGCCCAGGGGCACTCTGGGTGATTTCCCACAGTTCTCAGCACCAACCAAATGCCAACTCTCACCAAGGATAGACAAATCTCTCTGTGTCTGTGCTATTTCCTGACTTTTCGTTTACATAGATAACGACTTGGCCATGATGGTGAAACACCATCTTGAATGTTCCACTCCTCTTTCAGATAAGTGCTACTGTAAACTAATGCCAGAGTTGCTTCGTCTTATTATAGTAAAAGCATTCCTGCGTAGACATTCAGCAAGTCTGAGTATTATTCTTTTTTTTCTTTTGATGAATGCTGAAAGTGAGAGGAAACCAATTAGATACATACAGGATATACATTCAAACAAAGGACCAGATCAGGTCAGGGTCTCAACACAGGAAATAAAGGTAATCACATGACCTTGAAGATTTACATCAATTATTAAAGAAACAAGAATAGTCAACCCTCTTTCCACTTGGATACAAATTAGATTCCTACAGATTCTTATATTCTTATTCTCTCTCCCTTCCCTCTCTCTCTCTGTCCCTCTCTCTCTCTCTCTATCCTCATCTCTGCTATTCCCACTCGCACACAGCATGCATCCTAAAAAGACGGAAGTCTGTCTACAGGTCTGGATGAAATTCGGTAGAAAACGCTGTGCTCGTTACTCCTACCCCACACCCTTAACATCCCAGGCCCGCTGTTATCCACCAGTGGGTGCTTACAAAACAGTTTTGACATCTGGAAGGAAACAGACGAGCTTAACATCTGCAGTACAACAGAAGTCGCAGCAAAAATGATTTACCAGAAGAGGCTAGCTTGTCCCCAGAGCTCCCTGTTAGAGAATGAAAGATTGAATGTGATCATTTGTACCTTTCTCGTTTTTTCAAAAAGTAGTGAGTTTATTTTCTTGCATTTTGCATTGTTGGCTTTGTCGCGATTCCCCAGCGAGTCATCAGTGCGTATTACGTTCATGCCAAAAGCTCGGGCACAAGACAAATGCTGAGCCCTCAGTCAGCTACAAAAAGGTGACATTATTCACGTGATAACTTTATTTGCTTGGTAATTTAACAGGCCCCAATAGCACAAAGAAATGATCACCATATTGCGGTTGATTTGCGTTCCATTTTTTACGTGCACATTTTACTAATGGCTCCTTAACTGGAGATTGAGACAATGGGCCTCATTCACGAAACACGCGTACGATCAGATTGGATCGTAAACTGCGCATAAGAACGTTTTTAGAAACATTTTGGCATTCCTTTTTTTTTTGTCTTATTTGTATGTGTTCCTGGCTGTTTCCTTTTGAACAGGATTGCGCATACAATTTACAAACGGCCAGGAACATTTATAAGAACAAAAGTGAGAATAATTTAAGAAAGGTTTTGTGAATGAGGCCCAGTATGTTAACCCTTGTGCATTTAAGAGGAGTATTACGTAGCTGACAAAGCCCTCAATACCTGAGCATACCTGCTGGGTGGCAAGTGATCATAAATTATGGAAATTCAAATAGCAGCTAAAGAAACAGGGAGAACAAGCCAGTTCCAGATTAATACATGCTCTTTTAATTAAGCGTTTCATTCCCCCACTGAGGAATGCGGATGCAGGAAGGCATCTGAGGTTAATTGTGATTAATGAAACAGATGCTCAGATGTTCGCAATAATTCAGGCAATCTCGGGGACGATCCCAGAGACAGGACCCCATGGTGTAAGATGCCGGTGGCAGTAGCCTGTGGAAGAAGGGCTGTGATTACCTGGCACAGGCTGATCTGGCACCAAACGTTCTCGAAAGCCTGCCGCAGTGTCGTGACAGCCTAGTCACATTAACATAACATAGCGTAACATAACATAGCGTAACATAACATAGCGTAACATAACATAACATAACATAGCGTAACATAACATAGCGTAACATAACATAACATAACGTAACGTAACATAACATAGCGTAACATAACATAACGTAACATAACATAATATAACGTAACATAACATAACATAACAAGTAACATATTACTAAAACATTAACATAAAGTCGTACACATAACATAACGTATAACATAACATAATCATAGCTAACATAACGTATATAACATAACTAACGTTACTGAGAACATGCCATTTAGCTAAAAAATGTTCGCTATTTTCCTACCTCTAAAAGTGTACCTAGTGCTCAGTTTACTTACAGACTCGATAGTGTCTAGCACCACATCAAGCCCGGTATTGAGAAACCACCAGAGCTGGAGCGTTACTGGAACGTTGCAGTAAGGTTGCGATAATGTTGCACTACCAGCTCAGGGGGGGTCTGTAATCCCCGACCCTGTGTGGTCTTCCCCACGTCTCACCGCCCACGGTGCCCGGCGAGGGCGTGTCGCAGTAGCGCGTAATTAACGACGGGACTGAAGAAAACCCCATTGTGTTCCTCTCCCTTTTCAAACGTCGAGAGTCGACGGCTCGGAAAAGCATGTGATGTGGGTGTGATTTTCTTTTTTTTTTGTTGTTTTTTTTTGGGGTGCATGGATTGACCTTACACCATAACTGCCCCCCCCCACAACCCCCCCCACCCCCCCCCCAACCGGGCCTTTTTTGGCGAGAGAGAGAGAGCTGACCTGTATCGTTTTCAAAATATAGGTCAAAGTTAAATCAATACCGTGACCTTCCCCGATGACAACAGATTACAAAGCCAGCCCCTTGATCCCAGCGCCGAGCAGGCCCCGGGCCTGTGCCACAGACGCAGGAAGCTGTTATCTTTTAACAGGGCAGGGATTTGCGGTTCACGGAGGGGGACCGCTGCTTTGATTCCAGCCGCCACCCCCCCACCCCCACCCCCACCCCAGTGGGAGTTAGCCCCTGTGAAGAGGCATGCGAAGCGGTAGCCAGAATTTCACATATCACTCAGTCGGCTCTTCCTTCTGTTTACAACGGCGGGGACGAAGTGGTCTGGATGCATGCGTCTGGCTCTGGAAGCTTATTAAAGCACACTCCTCCTGACATTTGTGTGTTTTTTTTATTATTTACAGGAAGAATTTATAGATTGGGGTTCTGCGTGTCTGCCGTGGATTCTGCTGATGAATATGATATTCTGAACTCCTTTCTGTGACATCATTTGGTCACAGATAATGTTGAGGCAAGATCACTGCTGTAATGGTGCAACAACCCCGTGAGTTAGCTAGCTAGGTCAGTATGGTAAATTGGCGGAGATTTCATTTGGATTCGGTCGGATTCCGTGCAGGAAGTGTTCACGCATTTGTAGGTATCTTTAGCTAAACATCACTGCAGACCCGAACTGCTTTACCTGATACCCTGACGCTTACGGACACGCAGCTACCGGAGAAACACGTGAGGCATCGAGTTACGAGACGGCGGTGGCTGTTTCGGTTCGCCGCTCTCCCTCCCCTGATGTGAATCCGTGGAGAAGCTTCGCTAGTTTCTCAGCGGAAAGAGCAAACGATCGGCTCGGACGTCGGGCGCGCTCCGGTGCGCTCCCGATGCTGTCTACTGGCGCGTAGTCAAGCTCCCCATAGCGACGGAGCGTAATTAGATTAGCCTGCCCTCTGCGTCTGTATTGTGGAGTTCGTTTATTTCTGCGCCCGCGGAGTTTCAACGCGAGACGTTCCAGTGACCCAGGAGTTGGCACAGCGGTTCGTCCTGCTCTTCTTTCTCGAGGGGCGAGTCCTCCCTGGCGCCTGACAGAAATGTCCGAACATCTGCCCGTTTACTGCCAGGGGCTGGCCAGGTTCACGGACGTAATCTTCGTAAAAGTCTCGGTTTGATAAATCATCGCGGGGGGAATTGCCACAGAATTACAGGCTAGTGAGGTCAGTAAAAGTCAACAGTTTGATTTTATTGGTTACCGTGCAGCTGGGTACACACAGACCTGCTCCCCTCAACCCACAGAATTCCTTTATTAAAAAGCCAATGAATTCAGTATAAATACTTAAACATAAGTATGCTGGCTTTGTTATTTTGGCTAGTTTTCTCAATAGAAATACCATTTCATTGCATTTTATCTCTTTTAAAAGGAAGTTCCCTTATCCCTCATAAATATATATATATTTTTTTTTTCTAATTCTCTCATTCAAGGGACCACACAGTCAGGCCCAATCCCCTTGTACAGCGTGCCCACAGGAGTCCAGTAATGTCCCAACAATCTGAGTGTGTGGAAACAGGTCATCTTCCCTAGCTCCCTCTAGAGAGTAAGGAAGTCCAGCCCCAGGACTGACAGACAGGTAGCACAAGGTAGCACAGCTAATGTTGCCATGTTGCCTTTTGTTTACCGTTTTTTTTTTTTTTTTTTAATAATGGAGACTGCATTTGTTTCAAAAGCTCTTCACCTACTCCACCCTAGTCAGGGAAGAGGATGATATTTTGGGTAATGAGACACTGACTTTTTTCTCATGAAGAATGATGAGAAAGTTCATTTAGGTACTTGCAGGGGTAGGGGGGGGTGGGGTACTTAGAAATCTCAACATGTTAATTCATTTTTTGAATAGAGGTTCTGAGAATGAGAAACGTATTTTCCGGCAGTTTTTAAAGCCACCGTAAATGCAGCAAATCAACAAACTTAACAGCTGCATTCCTCGCGCAGATTCCACCTACGTGCCAAGTCCGCAGTATTTGACTAGCGAGGAATGGTCGGTCAGAATACATTTTCAATTAACTTGAGTGGTCTGTACGCATGAGTGCACTATCAACACAAATAGTCTGTCAGTGCAGATAAAGATTTCAAAATAAGAGTGTGTCTGCTGCAGCAGTCTGGACAGTGAGCAGGCAAACTCAGAGGATATGTTCAGTCGCTAACTTTTACTGTAGCCGTGGTCCGTACATCTGTCTGTGTATGTCTGTTTTTCTGTAACTGTTCCCGTAGCACCATCTGTTGCTAGAGAAGTCCTCTGTGTTGTTTCAGATGTTTCCGTGGGTGTTGTGTTTGAACAGAAGATCTTGTCTGAGCTTGTCCTTTTTTCTGGCTTCTGGCTTGTTATGGTCAGACCAGTGGTCGAGGAGCCATCTCATCATGCCTGTGTTTGTGCGACACACACACACACACTCACAGAAACACACACACACACTCAGTTCTAATGTGGAGGCGGTGCTCTCTGGCCCAGGTGTATACCCTTAAAGGTGACTTGATCACAGGTGCAATGTGTGTAACATCCCGTGTAATGTCCAGCCTTCTCCTGTACGACGTCTTGCGCAAATTCACATTGTTCATTAGCAGTATCGAAGGACTCGAAGGATAGCATTTTGGAACCTGGCTAGAGTGGGTTTAGGCCGGCCAGTGTTCCGCAGGTTGCCAGGTTGGATATCTTCTCCCAGCTTGGGCCAGTTCTCATCAGTGGGAGACATTCCTGTTGTCCAATCCGTGGCAGCTCACACCTGGGGTATTGTGCAGCTTGTAGGGTACATAATAATCCCTCAAATTAGTGCCCATATTTCATCTGCTGTGCCCCTGGCATGGGTGTGCTTGCACGTTCTGTCGTTCCAAATTTAAGTGGAAAATGGATGAAAAATAGTTTAAGAATGATTGTACCATTGATAGACTGGTTGCCAGATTTGTGCCCGATGTAGAAGTCCTTTGTCTTAGATAATGATCCCAAGGGTCGCAGTCTGACTGTGATCCCATTTACCAGAATAGCCTGTCTTCTTCCTCCCAGGGGGTTTCTCTGTCTCCATCTCCAGCTGTGACAAGCAGACATTTTGTTTTCTCATCATCACTTTGTCACCAATGAGAAGTTAGCAATAGTACAAAGTTAGAAATCAGAGTACTGGTCATGGATGCAAAAATACTGTAACACACTTAGCGCCTGATTTGCTAAGACCTTTAACATATGAAAAACCTTGTAGCACATGCAAAACTAATACCACAACTAATGACCGGTGAAAAACAAATGCCATGACTAATCATTGGTCATGTTATTGGTTTTTGTGTGTGCTACTGTAAAAGGATTTTATCCTAAGTTCGATGTTTACACGAGCTGGTGAAACTGTGGTCGGCCATACTGCAAGGATAACGTGTGGTTCAGACACATCATTTTCTCCCAATATTATAAAAAAAACAAGTACATATACAACAGCGCTATAAATGGAAAGGCAAGAGCCGCTTGTCTGGAAGGAGATTGCAGTGACAGCGTGTTTCCCGTCCTGTCAGATAAAAACCGTCCTGAAGCCGTCTGATGCGTAACACGGTCTGCTGGGCAGAGATCAGGTCGGAACCTGCAGAGAAGACTGGAGTCAGGATCATCACTCACCCAACGAAAAGCATCCCGCTGTCTGGCCCGTTTTACTGCTAGCCTGTCAGACGGGGTTCGGTAACAGACGTTTTTAACGTCCCCGTCCTGCAGTGGCGTGACCACATCGCATGAAAAGGGGATTTCAGTCTGCAGGCAAGGTCTAATCAAGATGGTCTGAATTATCCTCTGAAGATTAATCTTAAGTAGGGATATTACAGGACAGTAGGAAGCACCTGGATGTATCCAGCTGGATGGGATCTCTCTCTCTCTCTCTCTCTCTCCCTATCTCCTCTTCTCCCTCCCTCTCCCTCTCTCTCTCTGTCTCCCTCTCTCTCTCTCCCTCTCTTTCTCTCTCTCTCTCTCTCTCTCTCTCTCCCTTCCTCCCTCTTGTACACTGATGACATAACTGTGTTGGTGAGAGACAGAGAGGAGTGCAGGCATTGGAGGACATCCTCAGGGCCTATGAGGTTGCCTCCACAGTGAGGGGAAAACTGGGGGAAAGTGAGTCATGGGCATGCGGGTCATGGAGGGAGGGGTCCTTGCCTTGCCTTGACTTGGCTGCCGGTTGGCTTGCAGTGGTGCCAGGTAGGGGTTAAGGTACTGGGAGTGTTATCACTTTTACGGTCCGAAATTAGGAGGGGGGTCGCAGATAAGCTGCAGAACACAGTCTTGGAGCATGGACCATCCTGGGGCGACATGGCTCAGGAGGTAAGAGCGATTGTCTGGCAGTCGGAGGGTTGCCGGTTCAAACCCCGGCCTGGGCGTGTCGAAGTGTCCTTGAGCAAGACACCTAACCCCTAACTGCTCTGGCGAATGAGAGGCATCAATTGTAAAGAGCTTTGGATAAAAGCGCTATATAAATGCAGTCCATTTACCATTTACCATGGGTGTGGGAGGAGCCTATTCTCCGCAACCCTGTGCCACTGAGGTCAGTCTCCCTGCCGCGGCGGTTTGTGGCGGCAGCCTGCGTCAACCGGGGGGGTGCGGTTTGGCCACAGCCCCAGAGACTAGCGGGGTGCACTGGGGTCCCCTCCATTAGGGGGGGGGGGGGAGTCCCGCAGAGGTTGCTGGAGAGAGGAGTGATAAATCAGGCCCCTGAAGGGGAGCCCCCACTGTTCCAAACAGTTACCATGACAGCAGCAGTAGATGGGGGTGGCACAAGGGAGAGGGGGAATCTTTTATCTTTCACTTCTCCAGGTTTGGGGAGTTTCAGGAGGTGAAGGGGAAGGACTTGTACGCACTTGTGTGTGTTAAGGTCAGGCACATTAAGGCTTTACTGGATAAAAAGAAGCATCACTGGCAGGATGAGCGAAGTCAACCTCGGTCCTAGGGGACCCCTGTGTATGCTAGTTTTCATTCCAACCACAACTGCAATGTTTTTGCGTGCGTTTAGGATGAGTGTAGTTGGGAATTATTGTTTCCTGTTTTTTTTGGGGGGGTATGATGGGAAGGGGTGGGAGATTTGGATTTGCAAATATGATGTTGGGGTAGGTTTTAAGCTAATTATGGGAAGTTTTTTGTGTTTCAATAAATCGCTCTCTTTCTCTCTCGCTTTCTCTCTCCGTTTTCCCTCCCCTCTCTCTCTCTCTCAATTGCTCTCTCTTTCTATTCATCATTGTCATGTATTTCCATCATTTGTTAGCAGCAGTCAACAGCTGATCGCACCCTTTGATCGCATTCTGATTCATTTGGAGTCTGTGAGTCAGCTGTGCAGGAAGAATAGCACATTATTTAGGGTTGACTCATTAACAGGTGCATGTGGGGGGGGGGGGTTGGGGCGGGGGGGGGGGGGAGGTTGGTGACTGGCAGAGAACTGGTCAGAGAGGGAGTTTGGCTACTGTGGGAAGTATTTCGCAGAGAGTCAGAGAGCAGGCTTTGAACTAAAGGCTATTTTAGACTGATTGGTTTGTTCAGGCAGATGCAGGGCACGTAGCAGTTTAGACACACACACTCTCAGCGAGGGAGGTAATGGATAGGTTGTTTTTACAGGTGTGCCATTATTTTGTAGAGCCTGTTTTGTCGTACGGCAGTTATGAAATGGTCTGCCCAAAGTCTGAGTCATATTCCTCGCCTGTACTACATGCATCAAGCATTATGCAGCAAAGGATGGCTGTTTGGTTTCATTTGGTTATGTGAAATTGGGTTAGATACCAACTGTATGTTGGTACAGCTGCTCTCTGAATGGTCGACACTGTGATGCTTCAGAGGCAAAAAGAAAAATATATCTTTGCACGGCAGATTTGCAACAGTTTACCATTATTAAAGTGTAGTGACCTATTCACAGTAAAATCTAATTCAAATATTCAAACTCTCAAGTCAACCCTTTAGAGCAGTGGTGTCAAACTCGTTGCCATGGAGGGCCGTGTGTATGCAGGTTTTCATTCCAACCAATTAATGCTGCCTTAATTGAGTCCAATTACTCATTCAGCCATATGCGTTTAACTGCATTGAAGCACAGAATATAAGAACATTTTTATTTAGACAATGCGGGTCACCATAGACGTCGGGTCACCATTGTGCACAAACCTGCATCCCTAATTCAGCAAATAATTTAACTAATTATATAATCAAGATCTGAGGCTGGAATGAAAACCTGCATACACACGGCCCTCCATGGCAACGAGTTTGACACCACTGCTTTAGAGTAAAGAGTCAAACCCCTTTTGACTCACAGCAGATAACTGAAAAAGCCATATATCACACGATTGCATTAGGGAATGTGCGTGCGCATGGATTATGTATGTTTGTGAATATGAAATCGGTACAGAAAACACAATGTGTTCTCCACAGTGCAGCATGTGGCTCCTGCAGCTGAACTTGAGGGTGAACCGTGGGTCATTTTATAGCATCACAATCAGCCTTCCCAAGCAGCATCACCCGGCGATCTCACCCCAGGTTGACTGTGCCCCCCTTACGTCAGTCCCCCCCGCCCCCCCCCGCCCGCCCGCCTTCCCAGCGCCCGCCGTGACCCCCGCGGGGTGACCCCCGCGTTAGACGGGTCGCCACTGCCACTGACGTGGAAAATCACGTCCCCTCCGCTGGACGAGATGAAAGCCCAGAATCCGCACTCCGGCGGGCCCCAAAAGAGGAAAAAAAGGCGGCCCCTCTTGCGAACCCTCCGCTCGGAGGGGCAGTGACCCGGCGCAGGGACCCCCTATGTGAGGGGGGGGGGGCGTGGGCGGCGGGGGGGGGGGAGAACAGGAGCAGGCTTTGTGCGGGCCGCCCTCTTCACGGGCCGCGGCTATTGTGAGGAAAGGGTTGTTAACGGCGACGGATTTCTCGCTCACCGCATGGGACTGGAGTCTCCCGCTAATCGAGCTACGCTAATTCCCACACATGCCCCCCCCCCCCCCCCTCCCCAACCGTTAGCCAGAGACTGTGACCGGGGACACGGCTTTTGGGTTCGGGACGTCCCACTAGAGCAGGCCCCACTGGCTTTCCCTCGTTAAAAAGCAACAAACAAACAGGGGACCCAATCATGTATCCATCAACCCCAGCTTTGGCCAGACCCTCAGAAATGTGCAGGGCGCCCCCTCCCCCCCCCAAAATAAGCAACCGGCAGAGATATTTCGTGGTAGCTGACAGTTACTGGTTCCACTGGGGAAAAGGACGTGGAGGACCGGGGTGGTGACCTGCGGTTATCAGTCACTGAAACACGCAGAGTGGATGACCCTTCAGCGTTCACCCATTAGCCGCCAATCTGTTAAAAAAAACAACACGGTAAAATATCCCTCTCTGCCCTTCCCCCGTTCTTTATTCTATCGCTTTTGTCCCCTCGTTCCATTTTCACGCTGTCTCAAGCTCACGCACCCTTCCGTCTCTCTCACGCCGATCAAACCCAGTCAAAATGGGCCTGTTCAACGAGTATCGCTACAGCAGTGTCACAACATATAGGCCTCAGTGGCACCACATGAACATTATTACATTACATTACAGGCATTTAGCAGACGCTCTTATCCAGAGCGACTTACACAACTTTTACATAGCATTTTTACATTGTATCCATTTATACAGCTGGATATATACTGAAGCAATTTCGGTTAAGTACCTTGCTCAAGGGTACAACGGCAGTGTCCTACCCAGGAATCGAACCTGCAACCTTTCGGTTACAAGCCCAGTTCCTTACCCACTGTGCTACACTCGGTCTGGAAAAGGAAATAGTTGGCACTCCGCATATTAAATCAATGGTTTATTATTCACAACATTACCATTTGTTGTTCTGTCATTATGTCGTAACAGCGACTGTAATCAAGGACTGCAAATGAAATGCTAACGATAGTGTAATGGAAAACCCCTTTGAATCTTCATCACGTCAAATAAATACGGTAATGCAACATCGCGTCTGAGCGTAGATTGTAAATCGAGTGACTGCATTTCTGCGATTGTCATTATTTTATTTCATAAGCAGAGCCCGCAGAGAACCCTGGGATGGTTTTCTAGCGCGAGTTTCAGTTCTCCGCCACCAAGGTGTCAATGTGGCTTCTATTTGAAGCCACGTGTCGAACAATCATTCAATTAATTTTTGCAATCATCTCAGTTAATCTTTCAATTACCACTTAATCAGGCACATGGGAAGAAAAATTGGCCGATATTTGTAGGCACTTATCAGATGTCAAATTCAATACCGTGTATTAGGCAATGCTGCACTAGATGAAAATGTTCACCAATAGCACGTGGAAAATAGACAAATTGCTTTTCATTGAGGAAGCAGAACATATTTATGTAATGTGAGCAAAAATAGTAAAAAAAAAGTTTTTCTTTGAGGAGGTATGAAATGTTTATGTAAAATAAGCAAAAATAGAAAAAAAGTTGTTTTTCTTTGAGGGGGTAGTAAATGTAGACGTGAAATGAACGATCTACTATGTGGCTTTTTTTTTCGCAGTGGGGGCACATAACTAAAATCAGGGACATAAAATCAGGACGGCTCGGTCCTATAAATTTTCTGGTTACATCTATCATCATTGTCAGTTGGTTTGTTATGCCTTCTTTCATGTACTGACTTTGATGTGCTTGAACCGGCCCATAAGGAGGCAGGCTTTTCGGGCGACACTGTGTGGTCCAGCCCATAGGGCAGCCAGCTCTCAGGCCCTTGCAAAGGTCCCCCCGTGTGGCTGAGGTTCTGATTCCCCCACTGCAACACTTCCTGTCCCGTGATCCCATCCTTGTGTGTGACCCTCTCTGCTTTCTGCCGCTTGAATAATGTGAAAAAATACAAATGGTACGAGATTCACTTCTCTTTGCAGTGACAAAATTCATAACAACTGGCAAGTAGTATTGGCATTTTTATTTTCATTTTGTTTGCGACCTTTCTTCTTTTCCAATGATTCTTTTATGCCGTTTTGTGGTTCTTTTACTCAGTGGTTCAAGGTTGTTTGCGTGTGTTTATTTTCTGCAAAGCTGTTTATGCAGTACCTCTGAGAGCTGTGTCTCCCCCCCCTTCCCCCAGCTCCTGTGCTCCTCGGTGCAGCTGGCCCTGTTTGAGGAAGAGGAGCGCGTTAGGAAGCTGCAGCAGCGCATGGTGCAGCTGGAGCAGCGGAACCGGCAGCTGAAGGAGCGCGTGCGCAAGGTGAAGCGCTCGCTGCGGCAGGCGCGCCGGGCCGGCCAGCGGGCCGAGCGGGACAACCAGGACCTGCGGGAGAAGCTTGCCACCGCCGCCGCCGCCGCCCGTGGCGCCAGGCGGCACCACCTCAGCGTCGACGGAGCCTGCCCCACCGCGCCGTCGGTCCAGCCCCTCCGCTTGAGCCACCAGTCCAGGCGGGCCACCACCTCAACGCCGTCGAGCGGGAGACCCCGCCCCACCGCTACGCCAAGGGGAAGTGATCGGTGGGGGGTGCTCAAAGCAACCCCCAAAATGCCTCCCACCCTCCCCCTCTCTCCCCCTACGTCCCTACCCCAGTCCAAGTTTCCCCAGACTTTTTTTCAGAAGGCTGCTGGGCAGTCTCTGACCCCTCCCTCAAACCCTCCCCCCCCTCCAGGGTGAAAAATAAATCCACCCTTATTATTGTCCAAGCACATCAGGATTATGTCTCTATGTATGCCACACAGCTCATTTACTGCCTCTATCTGTGTCCTTGAACATAACTGTTCTGTCATACACTCGCCGTTGTTAAAGCTTTCTATCTTCCCGCCTTTAAAATTGGAAACGGCTGAACTCTCGAGCGCGTGCACTGAGGACCCAGGCCGTACGTCCAGAAAGACTGTTTTACATTTCCTAGTTAATTACATTAAACGGTAGATGTTATTCACATAATTGTCATGCTAATTGCTTAAAATGTCATTTGCTCTTTTTTTTTTTTTTACTCACCAGCCTTTCTCTTTGAAAAATAAAAGTGGGGTATTTTATTGAGTGTGGCTCTTTTTTTCCAATACCACAGCGATATGAGATCTGCCATTTTATTTTCCGTGTCTCTTCTTTAATGCAAAGACATTTTAAAAATGAGCTCTGCCCTCCCTCAGCTCTTGCTACGCTTCACACAATAACACGTGCGAAAAACCCCTTTGCGTAGATACATGAAAAATATTTTATGACAAGATCACCAGCTGTCTTTGGAAAGAATGAAAATATGAGCTCTATGAGTGCATGTGAATGCTGCAGTTAGCTTAAATGACTATAATTACAAAATGGGTATGAAGATGAATGTGTGCAGGTGTAGCCTTCAAAAACTGAGAGAAATTGACCATTTTGTTGGTGCTTGTGTCATATACAGGTGTGATGCAATGGCTAGAAACACAGAACAAAAGTGAGATTTGACATGTAATACTTGAGTCAATATTTACAATCTTTCTCCAGTTTCTTAGTGCCAATTGTTACTTACATTTCCTATAATAACCGTTTTTCTGCTATAACCTATGGACAAGTGATATAAACGATTTAATGGATGTAGGCCTAATCTGTGGACCATTTAAGCCGATTGCTTCCTGGTTTTGTTATAGGCTACGGCACAGCAAATAGGTATGAGAGCAGGAGGGGGAGCAGACCAATGAACAGGTGTGTGAAGTAGCAAAGTGTTCAAAGTGTATGACGGTTACCACCTTCCATTTGTATTTCGGCAGGGTGGGGGGTGTCCATACTCGGTTTGCACCTTCCACATATTTTAGCATTATCTCCAGCATTTTGTGCCCAGTCCCCCACCCCCCTGTCCCCCCACCCCCTATCACGTCTGAAGGCATGCGTAACGTGCAGTTCAGAATAAATGTATCAGTATGTCGAAATTGGAAAAGTCATATTCAACAACGACTCCTCGTCGTTTACGTAACACAATGATGACTGAAATATACACTCATATTCACACACGATGTTCTGTGAACTTCAGACACAGGCTCGTCGGCACATAGGCTATGCTTATTTCGGACCGTCTGACTTCCTGGTCGCCCGGCTCATTACCGCGGACCGTTCGGCGATACTCTGGACCGTCTGGGACGAGAGCCGCTGAGGAGGCTGTTCACGGCGCCGTTCACTCGGAGGAAAGTTTCATTAAAATAAATGAAAAAGTGCCCGGTGTCCTCGACTATCCCTCGCGTTTAGCATTCAGCAGCAGTACAGCGGCTACTTCAGGCACCCAGCGTGATATCGGCACACGCAGAGGCTGTTGCCATGACGCTCCTCTCTTAAAGTTATAGTTCGCTTTCTGGGGTACTGGGGTGTTATTTCAGCTTGAGAGCACGTTTTTGATTGGTTCAGACACTTTTTGTGTGCTGTGCTGGACGTGTTCTACACATTTATAGACGTTTATGATGGCTGGAACAGGAGCAGCATTTGGTGTCTGTAGTTTAAAGCAAATAAATAGCCTACGCGTCCAGTAACTCCGAAGTAACTCGTAGCCTACAACAATGTTATGCCGTCACAGGTTGTAAATGCGTACATTACCTAACTACTCTTCAATAATAACGGTCCATCTTATTTTCAGTTTTAATTATTCTGCAGAAGTGCTCTGGATACAAACAATAAATAGCTAAAAAAAAAAAAAAAAAGGAAAGCGCTAATCATCCGCAACAAAATGGGCGCTTCAGATCTATCGCAAACAAGTAGCCTAACAATAAATGTACATCTTGTTAAGGTAGCTGATTTCCTTAATTGCCTAGGCGTCTGTGGTAAACACATGAAAGAAAGCAATAAATATTCTATAGATGACCCGTCCCACCCACTTCTCCTTGCATTTGGAAAACTACCAACTAGAAACATATTAAAGACTTATTTTATTAGCATATTAAATGCGCAATATTTATTTATTTATTTTTAGTGAATTATTCTTTTCACCTTGTACTTTACACAGCATTATTCCCGTCTGTACTAGAATTGATCGTATCTCCCAATGGACAGGGAGGGCATCCCGTCTAATTGAACAGGAGAGAAGATGCCCCCTGTTGGTCAACGTCTGCGACGTCCTATCTTGGCCATGGGTAAGCTTTACAGTATGAAAGCACATGATAGCATGGCGTATGCTCTGGCTGCAGTTAAATCAAATCCGTGGAAAATCCTGATAATTACTGACCCGATACGCTGAGCAGGGCGTCACTAGTCAGAGGGCTTCTGCAACTGTGACCTCTAATTGCACTCCCTTTTTTATTTTCGATTAGAGTTTAAGTCAAAGTGTTCGTTTAATTTGATGGAGGTCTAGGGGGAATTAAATGTGGATTTTTAAAAGCTGCTCTGCAATCTCCAATATATATATATTTTTACAACAGTGAGCTTTTGATCTCTGGTCTCTCGTTTCCTGTCATCGTAAAAAATAAAGTACACCTCCTTCGGTGGCTGGCTCTGGCCCTTGTGTGTAAAACAATACGATGCTTTTAAAGTGAAGGGAAATTAAATCAAATTAAAAGTCCCCACGGCCGGGCTGACTCTGACACTTACTGTACACAGAGGAGAAACGATCCCTCAGCTGCTCATAAGAGTACGTACTGTCTAATAATCCTTTCTGTAAACCTTCCGCCAGTGATACTGTTGCCAGCAGTTAGTTTATTCAGCCTGAGTGGATAGGCCGCAGCAATAAAAAGCTATTCCTCAGAACCCTGCTCTTTTGTCATCGTATTTCTTGTTCGGTCATGTGATCATGGCCTTGTTCATCTCACCATAGAGACCCGGCTAACCGGAGCGGCTCACAAGATTGAATGTTAGCGGGGCAGAAACCAGTCATCATATCTTGTGTCTGACCTTGTAACTCCTGTCTTTATTAATCTTACTATATAAACACCACTGCACTGCCACAGTGGCCACAGTGCAAGCCATTTGTATGCAGGACTTGAAGGGATTGGATAGGATTTAAGCTTGAAAGCATAGAAACTTCACTTGTAGCTAAGTGTAATTCAACATCTAAAACAAAACTGTTGCTTACAGTATGTAGATCAACAAGGAGCCGCTCTCATTGTGGCCATCAATCCAATTGCTGTGTAACATTATATCAAAAAGAGTGAAAAACCAGTCTGATAATTCTACAGCTGTGATGACTACAATCTCCCTGAGACCTGAACAGAGATACCGTCGACAAATTAAGCGAAGCAAATTCAAATTTCTATTCTGTCTCTCCTGTGCAGACCGAGGTGATGATGTATTATTTCCACCCCCCCCCCCCCCCCAAACCCAACCTGAGCTCTAATCAGTCCCACGAGCACTGTGGACCTTGTATCTGATTGGTACTCTCTCCATCTCCATTGTGAAGGAAAAGAATCCCCACCTCACCCTGGTTACTGTTGCTATGTTATTGAGCCGTGGATCGCACCTGGCACGAGGAGCGGAGAAATGTGAGCGGTCCTGCGCGTCGAGCGAGGAAATTTCCCGGAGAATTCAAGACCGGAATCTGGGGGACTGGCCGTAAAAATCCACTGCCGGATTCTGTGTCTGCTGTCCCTGCCAGCGATCTGTGTGCAGAAAAGCAGCCCATTGGCATGTGACTGTGGAAGGTATGAGTTCATAATGAACATTACATCACATCAGTTATTTGCTGTGAGGCGATGCACAGAGTGGCTTGAATTGCATTTTTATATGTTAGGTAGCTTATTTACACAGCTGGATTTTAAATAATAGAATGAATTACAAGGTATACTGCATTAACACTGCTCCACACTGCTGCCCTAATCAAGTGCTCCACCCTGCTGCTCTGACCACTGCTCCATACTGCTGCTCTGACCACTGCTCCATACTGCTGCTCTGACCACTGCTCCACACTGCTGCTCTGACCACTGCTCCACCCTGCTGCTCTGACCACTGCTCCACACTGCTGCTCTGACCACTGCTCCACACTGCTGCTCTGACCACTGCTCCACACTGCTGCTCTGACCACTGCTCCACCCTGCTGCTCTGACCACTGCTCCATACTGCTGCTCTGACCACTGCTCCACACTGCTGCTCTGACCACTGCTCCACACTGCTCTGACCACTGCTCCATACTGCTGCTCTGACCACTGCTCCACACTGCTGCTCTGACCACTGCTCCACCTGTGCTCTGACACTGCTCCATACTGCTGCTCTGACAGTGCTCCACACTGCTGCTCTAACCACTGCTCCACACTGCTGCTCTGACCACTGCTCCACACTGCTTCTCTTTGACCAGCGTTCCACACTGCTGCTCTGACCAGTGCTCCACACTGCTGCTCTGACCACTGCTCCACACTGCTGCACTGACCACTGCTCCACACTGCTTCTCTTTGACCAGCGTTCCACACTGCTGCTCTGACCAGTGCTCCACACTGCTGCTCTGACCACTGCTCCACACTGCTGCTCTGACCACTGCTCCATACTGCTGCTCTGACCACTGCTCCACACTGCTGCTCTGACCACTGCTCCACACTGCTTCTCTTTGACCACCGCTCCACACTGCAGCGCCACAAACTACGAAAACTCGCTGACGATTCAGAATGCGCAATACATAACCAGATGACTAATTTGTAATAAATGACTGGAAACAGCACAAGGCAGCACTGTTCCCAGTTCATCGCCCTAATGACAGGAACAGGAAATCACAAATCCGGCACAGATATATCTTCTGCTCGGAAGTATGTTTTACTGGGCTTCTCTAAACAGCGGCGAGGGACACTACAGGTATTGTGTGTTCCGTCCAATGACATCTCGGAGTACTCCAATTAAAACACTCATCATAAGCATGCAGTGTGGCCGGTGCCAACATACACATCTCTAGTTATTATTCTTCGCATGTGGCCATCCTGGAAAACAATACACAGCTTTCCTCACAGGGTCTGTTCCCCGAAATCACGAATCTCTTTTGCTGTAAGCAACACAAAGGACGCAACCTCCCTCGTATTGCCAAGGGTGAGTGGATATAATTAAAGTAGTATCTGTCCCATTAGCATAGCACGAATGTTAATCGTATTCACTTCGGTTTATCTTCATACCACTCTGAACAATGCCCCAGTCCTGTTTAATAGGGAAACTGCCTGTTTACCAAATGCATGGTGATATTGGCTCATACACAGTCAAAGATCATAGAAACAAGCCCACATAAAGTGGGCATGACCAGTGGCTTCCATGCAACAGGAAAGACACACACACACACACACACACACACACACGCACCCACACATGCACCTGTTGCATTTCAGAGCACCTGAAAGAGAGCATAGAATTAAAGAGAACCCATCCTTCCTTACTGAAGTCAGCACGCAGGGAATTTGAAGTCGGTCTCTGAGACCACAACATTCCTCTGGTCTGAATAAAGGCCATATTTGGTTCAAACGTTATATAATCAAGTAGTGTGGTTCAGTAGTTACATAACCAAGCTGTGTACAGGCAGTGGGGATTCAGTTACCAGAAAATCTGGAAATCTGCAATGTGTGGTCAAATGAATACAGTGCTACAAATAACCTGTCAAACCAAAGGTTTACACAGGGATATAGACAGCATTATTTCAGTTATGGAAATACTTGTTTTTGTTGGGGGAGCATCAACCAACATTTTCTGGGTGAATATGTTATGCATTCACATACGCAAACATACATTCCCCAGACAGCTGGTGACCCCAAGTCGGATTTGTGCTGGTTGTGGTCTGGCAGTGCTGACTTTGTGACCAGACTCGGGACAGATCCGGCCCAGAGTCACTTGCTATCTGGGTTCTGTTTCTAACACGTGTACATCTAAAATATCAATAAATATTGGCTTTGTTCTTTTGGAAAGGAAATCAATCCACGTGGTGTTTCGTTTTTTCATTTCAATATTGTTTTGGTATTTCGCGGTGTTTTCCGAGTTCAGACTATAAGCTCAACTTCTGTGATCGTATTCAAAAAGGCCTGTCTGCTTTGAAGGGAAATTAATTTAGCCATTACCAAGCTCTGTGGAAAGAGTTGCAATTGGCTTTGATGCACAGGTGGTTCACAATTTGATTGTAACTGTGCTACACCCTGAACCGCCAAAACCTCCCTGCCGCCGTCTGTGCAGAGCAGCCAGCCGAGCTTTGTGTGTTTGCCTGCTTTGCATGAGAATAACGAATATAGACGCCATCAAAGGCCATCTGCCTCGTCCACAGACTCTTTTGGCAGTTTCATTTCACTTGGATTCTTTCCACCCCGGAGACCTGGAAAAAAAAAACCAGAAAAATCCTTTAAAATATACACCAGCTCGCAGCGTCATACGGAGCTGTCTTCTCCTGTCTCGCGGCAACTCGTTGCTAGGTACCCTACAGCTTTGAATCCAAACGTTACTTTGCCAGTGCCGAAGGCTGGCAGTCCTGTGAAGGGGGGGTGGGGGGGTTGGGGGAGTGGTAGGGGGTGCATAATTGCCTAAAAGTGACCCCCACACAGGGAGGGGCACATTTGACAGAAGACCCCCCCCCCTCCCCAGCCTTATTGCGCAGGAGCATCTTGACTGCGCAGCTGCAGTCTGCCTGCACCCGCTGAGATAACAGCGCAGTCGGCTATCGCAGTGGCTGCGCAGCTGGACTGCACTGCACACTGAGAAGAACCACAAGCTAGCTACACGAATGAGAGCCCCGGGCCCAGGCAGGGGGGGGGCCCAGGATGTGAGGTGTAACTATTTTTAATGGGCGCCCCCCCCCTCTCCCCCAATATATTTCACCCTGGGGCTGAGAATTCGTAGTTACTGCCCTGCTGAGGACACTTCGGCTGGCCTGCAGTCTCCCAACCGTGAGAGTGCTGCAGCAGTGTGACAGGACTACAAATGCAGCCGCATTTCAAACAGAGGGGGAAAGGAAAAGTAAAGAGCAAAAAAGATTCTAGAAGAATGACAAAGGCAGAATTGGCGCCGTTTGGAAAATATACGGTGAGTAGTAGTTGCAAAATAATTATTATATTGTATTACATATTGCATTGCTTTATTTGGTAAGTGCTTATAGTAAACTCTTCTATTGTAGAATTGTGCAGCAAGTCCCACTGTAATACCATGGATACCACTACTTCCCCTTCTACTCACGAACAATCCCATCACTTATCATGTGCATCTGGCATGGTATAGCATCTGTGTGTCACGTCTATTTCTTAACAACAGTAGCTATCGCAGCACAGGAGTCACTGTTGCCTCACAGCAAACATCTGGACTTTCTCTTGACATCTGTATCAAAGCTGGGAGGCGGTATTGTGGGTTGAATTAAGGAGAAGCTCCAGAAGATTTTGACACAAGGTTTTCCACGTGGAGAGCCCTCCTCTTCCTCCTGCCCGTGTGTAGCAGGATGATTGATCATCTGGACAGAGCAACCCAAGCCCACAGCAAACCCCAAAGCATGCCAAAGGCTTCCAGTTTGCAGCATTATATGAAAGACCAGAGCACATTCCAGAGAAGAGTTTGTCTAATGTGTCAAGCAGTAGGTTGACATCACACAACCTTCCCATGGCGCACTGCTTCACCACAGCCAACTGCATGCATCCCCATTCTCAGAGTTGCAGTAAGGGTGAGCAGAGACTGCTACGATCTTGGGTCCATATTCTCTCAGTGCTTTCTCGTTTTCTTCGATGGCATTCCTCTTAGGAAATGCTTTCTTGACAAATTTTCTGCGCCTCTGCACCAGAGGGCCCATCCAGGGTGACGGCGGGGGCACGGTTCACGGCCTCCGACACGTTCGTTCCTCAGCTTCCTCAGATAACCCAGCCGGGATGAGAGCGAATCACAACTAATCCCTTTAAAAGGCCCCCCCCAGTCCCTGGGGGGTCCGGAGAGACATTTCGGAGGCGCCTACACAGCAGAAAGGCAAAGCGCTTTTTGTTCCTTCGTCCGTCCGTCCGGCCGGCCTTGGGCGGGAGCGGGAGCTCGAGCGCATTCAGAGCGCGCGGTTAAGCGCAGGACGTGAAAGCGGAGGCGCTCTCTCTCGCAGAGCTATCCCAGGCGATGCGGTCCGATTCCATACCGTGCGTTTGGGCTCGAATAAGTCAGGGCTAGACTGAATAAATCAGGGTGATGCGAAGAGACCTGTCGCCAATTTGGAGCAAACTGGTTTGATTTCTTTTCATTTTGCCAGCATATACTACATTACATTACATGAAATTTATTCAGCAGATGATTTTATCCAAAGCGACGTACAAAAGTGCATATCACGACCGTTGCAACAACTACAAAACACAGGTTTGAAAAGGTTTCAAAGATACTCATTTCGTACAGCAATTTAACGTATGAGAAACTACCACGCGGTGGTCGTGCTACAAAATAGCGCTGGAAACTGCAGCTGTGGTTCAGCACAGGAGAGGAGAATGGCAGACAGCGACCCTGTGACAGATTTTGATCCTGTTCATACCTTATCGCAGACTGATAAGGCCTTATCCCTCCAGAGCTGCACAGAAGAAAGGAGAGAGAGCGGAGTAGTAAAGGTTTATAATCCGCAAAGGAGACCTGGAGCCAAAGTGCTGGTTTTTATAGAGTCTGGAAGACATGTTGTGCACCCAACACCCCTCCAGTCCATCACTGGAGGAATTAAACATGCGTAACTTTCACACTGAAATACTGCAGCTTTGAATGTAAAAGGTTAACTTTTAACATCAGCTCCTATATAAGTTATGAGGGCATTATACGTTATACGTCATGGTTTCATATTCGTTAACAAATAAAATATCTGTTTTTTCCTCTTTCTGTAGAGTACTGACTGCACCAGTGATAAATTAAATAGTGAATACACTTTTTTCAATTATGAAATGCAAACAAAAAATACCAAAGCTGTTGAAGACTGTAGTTACATATTGGCGTTGTATTTGATGGGATTCCATTGAGGAATGCTTTCTTGATAATTTTCTGCTAGTATATTAAACACCCATTGAAAACTGCTTAACCTAGTAAGCTAAGCTTCACTATGCTAAGAGACAGTGCCCGGACTGTTTGTGTGCACCACGTCCGTGAAGCATCCACAAAATGTGTGAAGCGTGTGTGTTGTTGTCGCGGTCCTAAGGCTGGTGGCGTGGTGTAGCCGCGCGGTCGTCTCCAGCAGGCGAAGCGGCTAGGAATGCGTCAATATTTACGCGCTGGCCGCGCTAAGATCCGGAGCAGGAAGTGGAGCAGGAAGCGGAAGATCCTATTGCAGCTTTGAAGGGGAGCCAGGGAGAGGAGATAAAGTCTTTTGGAGCCGTTTCCCCCCCCTACCCAGACTGCTCGCAGGCCTTCGACAGCAGACGTTGGGGCGGGAGATAGACTCTCCTCCGATGCCCCCTCCCCCCGCCCCCCGCCCCCCATTTCAGTTACAGGAATGGGACTGCCCCCCCACTATCTCAGAGAGGCCTGGTCAAGATAAAGGCACCCCACCCTACACAGTGTGTTTGCTCAGGTTTACTCTGTACTCCGCTGGAACACATTCATATTAAACTGTCAATTTTCCCTCTGCTTCTCGGGTGTGTGGGAGGGGCTATAGCGAGTCTGTGTGTTCCGTTTTCTATGTTTGTGGAGCGGTGCATGGGATATTGCCCAGAACATGCATGTGTACACATATGCGTGACAGGCGCACAAATGCATGCCCACACATGCACGCACTGCCCTTCGAGTTAATATTCAAGTTTTTTGGCCATCGATGGTCAGTTCTGCTACGGTACAAGGTCAGGTGCACTGAAATATTATTCACCCAGTAGACCCCTGCAAAAGGTACATTCTTCATAGTATCCATTAGTGTGACAGGGCATCTGCGGAGGTAATTCAAGTTAAGTGCCCTCCTCTGACAGAACAGCAGTGTCCCACCTGGACACAACACCTGGAGCCTCCTCACCAACCCGACACCTTAATCACCAGGGCAAACAGCCGCCTACAGCGAGCACGTTTACATACCTCTCTCCTCTCCTCCCCTCCCCCACCCCCCCCCCCCTCCCCGGCTGGGAACTGAACCCCCATTACCAGCTCACTTCCTTAACAGAAACACCATGCCTATGCAGCGAGGTTTGAAACCGCGCTGCATTTCCCACGGAGATCTGGAGAGTGAAGCAATTGGCCAAGGAGGGCCTATTCCCAATCCCAGGGAATACGAGCCATTGCTGATTGTGCCCATATATCTATCTGAGTACAGTGCTGTTGAAGGAAGATTTTGGGCTCATTTGTCCTCCCTCTTCTTCTCCCCCCGCTCTTTCTTACTCCACCCTGAGCAACTAAGGCTTCCTTAAGCAAAGATGACACCAGGCTGAACTCCCCTGACCCGGCTGAATTTTCAGACTCGTTGGTGTTACTGTAGAGGAAGAAGCTAACGTTCTATCCCTGAAGCACATTGGATGAAAGCCCCACACCCCCAGTTCACTGTATGCTGCAATAAACTATGATGTATGTATTGAACGTATGAACAAACGTCATTACATTCATGTGTCTATACTGATATATAGAAAAGCCTTCAGCTTGTAATATATTAAAGGATTTTTCCAGGAATATTTCTAGACTACCTTCCAAAGTTTCCAAAGTTCAAGGAATAATTTAGAATTTTTCCTTTCCACACTTGATCTGGTTTCAGATTTTTTTTTCCCCCCGCTGAAAACACATTTTGCTCCGCATTTTGTGGAAGCATACTTGTAATAAATGTCCCATATCAAATTCTTATAAAAACATTTGTTATGGGACAAACCTGTGACAAAACCACAGGTTTGCTTTGCACAGGTTCCTCATCATTCATGTCATTTATAATGCAGCATATTCAGAGCAAATTCTGATTTACAAGAGAATTTCCGAAAAATAATCCCAGACTGGCAGAGCAGTGAGCAACAGCACCTGGCAGCGTGTGACAGGCGAGCCCTACCTGGGAGGTAACCCCTGTCTGCGGCAAAGGTCAAAGGTCAAAGCACAGCAACGAGAGCTTTAGGAAAGCAAAGTCAGAAAACAGAACAACGTCCCTTACGAGACAGTCCAAAGAATGATGCTCCGGGTGATTGTCTTGGGAATGTGAGTTTTAACCCTGTACGACACAAAGTGATACTTTCATCCAACGATGCAACGGATAAAGTTTTGGTCATCTTTAGCGATTGTGCCGGAAAGAAGGAAAGGCAGTGCGAGAAAGAGAGACGCAGCAACAATGATCATTCAGAATTTATTGGAGGGAAAAAAAAAACAATCCATCACTCCCACTTTTCTGCTCTTCACGGTATAAACTCTGATATGTGCACATGATTGTCAAAGGCATTTGTTATATAAGCCCCATAACAAATTGCCACATCACAGTAATATTAGAATGGGTTTGCCACTTCAGAGAAACAGATTGCCTTTATAACATGCAAAGAGTAAATATTTCACATTTCATTGGGCTTTTGGAGAATATTTTTACGGAAATGTAATCACAAGACCTGGAGTTCCACTGGTGTGAAGTCTTTTTTTTAAATATATGTATATATATATATATAGAGATATATTTATGAGGGTACAATATATTACCTATGCAAATACTTGTGGAGTTTTTTTCAGCGGTTTCAACATGCTTGAGTTTCATAAAAATTCTTTTAAAGCGTGTGGAACAGATTCATAGTTTTATTTATTAATAGCTTTTACGAGCACTAGCAATAACAATTTTCTTTTTAAATCAAAATTTGTACTTCTGGGATGTGTGTATATTGTATACAGAGCACAGACTGTTGTCAGTCGACAATAAAATAAAATTACAGCATTGGGACTGTACCGTAAGAGGATAAAATTTAAAGGCTAAATTTGGCTAGAAGAAATGAAATATTGAATGATTTACATATTAGAACATAAAGCTGTGATAAGCTCATAAGCTAACCACAATAATTAGGAGTTTACACGTTCTCCCCGTGCCTGTGTAGGTTTGCTCCGGGTACTCCGGTTTCCTCACACAGACCAAAGACAACGTACGCTCTAGTAGTCACTCACAAAAGAGATGTCGATCTCAATGTGACTACCCTGGTTAAATATAGAGAAATAAAATTTTAAAAGCAATAACATGAAAAATGATGGGTAAAGTTCTGATAAAATCCTTTAAGGCCAAACTTTGGTCTGTGCTCTTGTGTCCTGTGACTGATTCAAAGTATCCTAAGTGGATCAGAAAACTCATTTTTGACAATGTCTCCGTTTTGTCTTAATAGTAAAGATTGGGTGCATATGACTTCAACACAAACAGTCAGTGTGGTGATGGGATCATTGAAATGATACTTATTTGACACAGATTTAACAAGCAAAAAGAAAAACAAAAAACAATACAATGCAATCTTCCCTCACGGATTCAGGCATCCACACCCGCACAATGCCATTCTCAAAGGTCAGTCCTTTATGAAAACACAGTATTTACAGTTTATTCACAAATACACAGATACACAATGCATCCATTTCAGAAAACGAGAAACAAAACAGAAAAATCAAAACAGTCAAGGACGCTAAAGAGGGGAGGGGAAAAACGGAAAACGTCAAAAGAAAGAACGTCTTCATAAGAATCACACTTAAAACGACGACAGACAGAACGATGGAACCGAGGGCCCAGTTGCACCAAACAGACGGTTTATAAATTTTTTTGGGCCCGGTTGTAATGCAAAGCCTAGTAACTCGCTGTGAGATTTTCACAGAACCCAGACAAACTAGCCTACCTCCTGAAACCGACTGTACGTCTTTGCGGATACGATCACAGGGCGGATTCGGGCGCGTAAAGGGGAAGAAAGACGCATTCGAACAGTGTCTCGGTCTGGAATGTGAGGCTCAGACGGGCCGCTTCACCTTCTCCCTGTCTGGAGGGTTCTGGGGAGACGTTACGCTTCATACACCTGACTTCACCCACCCGCCCGCCCGCCATCGAGGAGGGGTGCCTCATTCAAACGGTTTCCTGAATGATTTCAAGATTTCAAGCCCTTAAATAATACTAGGATTTTTTTTTAACGTGCGGCGGCGTTCTGGCCTACTACGGTGGACGAAGGATTTCTAGGATTCTCTACTTTCTACGTGTCTTTGGTAACCACCTGCAGTTCGATTCAGTGACGCGAAACTGGACTCGGGTTCAAGCAGAAGACTTTTCAAAGCGGAACCCACCTGAACGTGACCGCAACAGGACACGCCTCTGGAGCTTCTTTTGATTAAAGGTCAATCAGTCAGCTAACTGCTGACTCAGTCAAAAGGCAGGCGTGGGCAAACATCTGTTAGCCGTTCATTCTCAGGGGACACCTGGTGAACTGAAGAGATCTGCGCCATTTTTAAGCCAACCAACCGGCAGAACAGACGATAGACAAACAAACAAAAAAACCATAGGTGTCGCAGCAGTGTAGCATAATGGCTACGGGGCCGGGCGCGTAGCGCAAAGGTTGTGGGTTTCGATTTCCAGCTGTAGCGCAGTATAAACAGATTTCATATAAAGATATAATCTGTGAAATATAATGTGAAACACGACAGAAAATTCTAAGCAATATAAAAAAGGACCAAGCTCTTAACCCGGAATCCTTTCTCATTTGATTTTTATGTTCTTTCCAGTGTAATTTATTTAGACATAATGAGAGGGGCACCTGTCCAACAGTCCCACTGATGTTCAAAGCACAGCCAAAGATTTACAACCGCTCAGTTAAGATGTGTAGCCGCAACAATCACAACGTCCACACGCCTTTCACTATATTCGTCTCAGATCCTCAGCAGGTGCTATGAACTAAAGTAATAAACAATCGGGGAGGATAAATCCAATCAATAATCCAGACATTACGGCCATACTTTGCTGATTGTATAAAACGAAAACCAAATGAGCAATAACGGAAAGGCAACGAAGCCTCCTGATTGGATGAACTGTAATCTTCATGGACCTTAAATGGTTTTCGGGTCAAGGATTTGGTTACCGCAACGCCTCTCTTCCAAATTAAATTCAGACGGAGAACAGGAACTGAATAATGGGTTTAATATGAGAGCTGGGCATTCCCAACTCCATTTAATCAGAACTGATGAATTGCATTTCGTCTTCATTTTCTTATTAAAAAAAGCGTCACCACCAGACAGAAAGGATATTTGGAAAACAACATATTAAAGCAGATTTTTTTTAAAAGAATGTATGTTCATAAATGCGTTTTAATACATTCCACAGATTACTTTCTGTCACTTGTTCAATCATAGAGGTTTGGAAATATATAAGCAATACAACAGCAACTCAATGAAGATTTCAATTTTTTTTTTTCCACCAGCACAAATTACAGTGATGAACTGTTTGTTAGAGGCAGCTTTACAGCTTCATCTAAACTGAAAAATTACAGCCAATATTAACACATTTATAGTACTAACACATTTTAGCCAATTTACATACTATTGATGTCTGATCATTCCCTTTGCACGAATGCAACAAAAATGTTTATAATCCGGTTATTTTCCTATTTTACGCTCCTTAACCCACGATTTGCATACTTCAATCTGAGAAGAGCGCACTTCCATCCTAAAAGGAGCGTTTAAAGCACGGACGTCCAAACGCTTTTGGGGCTTAAATCTTAATTGGGTCGTTTTCACATAATGGGCCAATTACTCAGCCAGCCACGGTCAGACCCGTTGGTCCCCGATTTCACGGCAGGAGCGTTTGACTCATCCCTCCAGAACGACCTGAACATACGATGACTGGATTTTGGGGGGGGGGGGGGGGGGGGGGGGTATTAAAATAAAAAAGGGAAAAACACAGCAGAGGTTTTGAGGAGGGCCTTGAGGCGGAAAACCGGTTCGATGTCGGGGACGTAATGAGATAAGCGGAAGCTTCCGGTCTTCCGGCTGTTGCTTTTTGACTGAGTAATAAGTAAACATCCTCGCTGAACGGAGCAGCACTATCGAGAAGCGAAGCCATTCCCAGAAGACCCTGGGAGGCAGTCATTACTGCTTTCATTTAAACCAGTCCCCCCCTTCCTTTTATATGTACACAGGGAGAGATCCACTGAGATTCAAGAACAAAAAAAAAGAAAATCATACCTACCAGTTCAGTAATCATATCTACCAGTTCCATAAGTCATAACGTTTTCTCTCTTAGCATCAGCCCGTTTCCACAAATAAATAATTTAGTTCAAAATAAACCGCTGATTTTCGGTGTCAATATGACAGCCAACGTAAAGAGTAAAAACACTCGTCCCGTGTCGGACGGGGAACGTTAGGGGCGAGGGTTCGAAAGGAAGCGGGCAGCGAGAGACCAGACGGCGATAATCTTTGAGGCTCAGCTACTAGCATCACTTCTGTTGCCATAGCGACAAGGCTCCACTGCAAACAACGTGATTGACGGCTTGCAGTGTCGGGAAGGAGGAGCATGAAGACTGGTGGCGTGCTGAATAAAAGAACGTCAAACTGAGAACCCATGACCGTCTGCAACACACTCAACTCATGATTCAAAGGACAACGTTTGGAAAATAATGATAGGGCAGGACAACTGAAAACAAACGGCTCTGATGACACCTTCTGAATAAATGTCACCTCTTTTTGGATTGTACGTGTTCTCTGCCGTATCACCAGCAAACAAGGGGGGGGGACTCTGAACCTTAAGCGATGATAACAGCAAAACTCAATTTTAGAGTGGGCAAAACGTCTAAAAATCTCTCAGGTGTACGAATCTCACCACACCCCGATGACATCACCTCAGACATCAAACACACCAGATCAGGGGAACCAGATCTGTGCAGGTTGGATTGAGCATTACGTCCAAATGCAGTTATGGAATTCCCTGAGAACTCATAAACTGGAAACAGATCAATGATACTATACACACTGAAGTCATGGCATTTCCGATGAAGCTGAAAGCTCTACCATCTTAAATTCCATTAACATGTAATAATATTCAAGGTAATAATTACACTGTCACTGGGGCGATGGATCCACTGACTTTTAACAGTTTGTTTCAATGTATCATTCTGTTCAAAACAAACATCATGGTAAAGTTTTTTTTTTTCATATACTGTAAATGTGTAGCATATAGAATGATTTTTACAAAAGTCTTATAAAGTAAGAAAATAATGAAACATATTAAATGTTTCCATTGACAAATAAATTGTACAATGTTATGACCCCATTGTGGGATTTTAAAACAGTTTACAATCTATACCGTCTGTCAGATAAATAGAACTTAATAATCAGTTTAGCTTGTCATGTCTGAGAATTCAACTAAAAGCTACTGTACAGGACATCAAGCAATGCTTTTTCAAAAAAAAAAACATCCTTCAACAGTCATTTGGTACGCTTTTAAGCACTTCAGTACTGCGCGAACGGGTTAAACCGCGGAGACACCGAGGTCCCCGGAAATCACGACGAGAGGAAACGAAACACTTGATTAATCAGATACACCTTTTTCGACCGAAAAAAGCAAGCAGCACAACCCGCAAAAAAAAAAACAACATAAAGAGAGACGACAGCAGAAACCGAAAAAAGGATGAGCCACAGCTACTAGAGTTACTCGACTGAATTACAGATAAGAACCACTAGGTCGTTAAAAAGTTGGGTGTTTGAATTGTGTAAAAATGATCCTTTCCCGTGAGTCGTCCTTCGCCTCCGGACTATGCACACCGAGCCACAGCCTTTTTAATGCGAAGATCCACTCTGGACACACGGACTCTATGGTGGGGAGTCCTCCCCGCTCTGGACACACGGACTCTATGGTGGGGAGTCCTCCCCAGAGGCGGGGCTTGGAGCCGGAAGGTGCGGAGGAGATCCGAGGCGGGATCCATGCAGATGCGATGTGCCGGGAACGCCATGCGGGGGTGGGGTGGGGGGTGTTTGGGGTGGGGGGGGTCTTCGTGTCAGAAGGAGACGGTAGAAAATATGGCGGTTTCAAAGTCCTCTGCTCATCCAGTCCTCCCAGATGCGTCGGAGGGGCAGGGCGAGGGGCGGGCTGGGGGGGTTGTTTTTTCTTGGGGGTGTGTGGTCACTGTAAGGGGGGGGGGGGGGGGTGGGACCGGGGTGTGGTCTCCCCCCCCCTCACAGTGCCGTGGCCTCCCAGCTCGCTCCCCGCGGAACCTGGCGTCACTTGGTCCCCGTGTGCACCGTGGTGATGGTGGAGGGGCGTGGCCGGTGCTGCTCCGCCCCCACGGGGGGCAGGACCGCCCCCACGGACGACAGGGCGCCCCCGGGAGAGGAGGCCGCCGACGCCAGGCTGCAGGGCGTGGGGGGCGTCGGTGTACCTGGTCGGAAACAACACCCAGGTTTAAAAACGCGACCCGCCGCTGGTTGCCACGGCACGGAGCGCCACGGCAACGCGACACACGAGCCCACCGACCGCGCGGCACAGCTTCAGCGCTTAGCAACCGAGCAGCAGGGCCCTGTGATGTTAGCGCAGGGGGGCTAGTTCCACACTGCAGCGACAGAAAGCCACACAGCAGCAGTGCCCTGAAAGAACTGACACACACGCACACACACACACACACACACACATACATACATACATACACACACAGACACACACACACACACACACACACACATACATACATACATACACACACAGACACACACACACACACACGATACAACCGATACATACACACCACAGCGCACAACACCACACACACTACACACATACATACATACATACTATACACACACAGGACACGACAGACAGACACACACACACAAACACACACACACACACACACACACACACACACATACATACATACACACACAGACAACACACACACACACACACACAACATACATACATACATACAACACACAGACAGACAGACACACACACACAACACACACACACACACAACACACACACAACACACACACACAGACACACACACACACACACACACACACACATATATACATACACACACAGACAGACACACACACACACACATACACACACACACACACAGACACACATACATACATACATACACACACAGACAGACACACACACACAGGACTATGGAGTCAAAGGGGAGGGCCGAGAGCCTTCACTGGGTGACCACGCCCACAAAAGAGGAGGAGCAATTATGACAAAGCGGGAGAGAGGCCGTTTGTCAAGCTCTTTATGGACAGGTGTTCAACACGACGGTTGTTTACAGCAAACTACAGCAAATGCCCCTGTAAACGTGAAGGAAACCGCTGAAGGGTTTAAAATTGAAGGCTCCATTTTGTTTGCGGATCACCTCGATTTAATCAAGACGGGAGTGACAACGAGAAGGAGAGTCATTTCCAACATGGACTTCAGGCAGATTATTTTTTTAAAAGTTAGCAACAAATAATTTTTTAAGATGAATTCTAGTGTTTGGGTCTTTTTTTTTTTGTTCACTGCGCACTACCTTTTCAGACTTTCAGCCGCGGTCAGTGAACATTTGTGACAAACCGAGAAAAATCTGATCGCGTTCTCAAATGTCACCTGACGCTCAACCCGCTGAAGGCAGGTGAGGTAAACTGAGGCGAACGGCCTTGCGCTCGTCCCCCCTAGTAAAGCCGACGCAGTGGCAGCCGGCACACAACGAGCTCCAGCGGCGCTCAGCAAATCATTCCATCGACAATAAAACACCCACAGACACATTCCGAGACAGCGTTAGGCGAGCCAAAAAAGTGTCACACCGTTATATCTCTTCGCATCAGACATCCAAGTGCACATCAAGTTCAAATTAAGCACTGTGTTATTTAATGAATGGTGCGATGCTACATTATTTTTTTATTATTTTACCGACTCAATATAAGCTAACCGCAAGTGCATGAAGTCCCTGGAATGTTCCACGGGATAACCTGTTTATTCCGCTGGTGTTTTTAATAACTGCCTTGGGGAGGGGGGGAGGCTGTGCATTCGCGTATCAGACCAGTGTTTTTAAGTACGGAGTGCTCTTTTGGAAAGACACAAGTGGATCCTGTTACAGCAGGCACTGCATTAAGGACCGGCGAATGGGGTTTATGTGCCCGACACCCCCATTACAGGCACCGGGGGGGGGGGGGGGGGGGGGTCAGGTTGTGCACGGGCCAGCTCAGCCTGATTCATCTGACTGGAGTCTGGCCAGGCTGTTCCTGGTAGGTCACCTGACTTGACCACAGTGAAGGTGTCTCACAAACTGAGGCTCACACACACAAAGGCTTAGACGCACACACACAGTCACACACACACACACACACACACAAGCAGTAACACAGAGCAAATAAACCATTCCCAGAAAGCACGTGTTGCTGTGAGTTATCAGGAGAAAGCTGTAAGTGGTAAGAAAACGCTGTGGGGTAAAATGGGCTGTGGTGAGCTTTCAGGGGGACGTTGTTATTGTAAGTGTATGTGCTTTCAGCGAGGGGGGGTTTGGTTAATGATAGGAGCTGGAATATGCTGGTTTTGTAGTTTTACTTCAAGGGGGGAGGGGGGCCGATTTGTGCTAGTTGTGATAGGTTGGTTAATGATGGGATTGGCTGGTTAATGATGGAAGCTGGCTAATGCTTGTTCTGATTGGTTGGTTAATGATGGAAGCAGGCTTATGCAGCTTTTGATTGGCTGGTTAATGATGGAAGCTGGCGTATGCTTGTTCTGATTGGTTTGTTAATGATGGAAACTGGTTTATGCTGGTTTTTATTGGTTGGTTAATGATGGAAGCTGGCTTATGCTGGATTTGATTGGCTGGTTAATGATGGAAGCTAGCTTATGCAGCTTTTGATTGGTTGGTTAATGATGGAAGCTGGCTTATGCTGGATTTGATTGGTTGGTTAATGATGGAAGCTAGCTTATGCAGCTTTTGATTGGTTGGTTAATGATGGAAGCTGGCTTATGCTGGATTTGATTGGTTGGTTAATGGTGGAAGCTGGTTTATGCTGCTTTTGATTGGTTGTTTAATAATAGAAGCTATCTTATGCTTGTTTTGCTTGGTTGGTTAATGATGGAAGCTCTCTCATACTGGTTTTGATTGGCCTGTTTAATGGGGAGGTGGGAGGGCCTCACGGCGTGGGGGCGAGGGAGAGCCAGAGGCCAGGGCAGCACTTACAGTCCTTGCGGGGTGTGGTGGTGGCAGGGTTGGCGACGGCGGCGGTGGTGGTGGGGCCGGTGGTGGAGTCTATGGAGGAGCTCTTGATGTGCGCCGCATTCTGGTTCTGGTTCTGGTTCTGATTCTGGTTCTGGTTCTGGTTGCGGTTGTGGCTCGGGTGGTTAGCGCTGTCTATGCTGCTGCTCAGCTGCAGTCTCCTCATGTGACGCACCACCGCCGTGGCGTTGAAGGCTTGCTGGACGAGAGCAACAAAAGGACACAAACTAAACGTTACAGAGCGAGGGAAGAAGAGAGAGGCCAGAGCGATGAACCAGTTTAACCTCTGACATTGACTCCGCGTAACAAGCACTCACCCTCCACTTGCTTTTGGCGAAGTTCTTCCTGATCTGTCGACTGACGGACTCATGGATGTTCTTGCAAAGAGCAGTGTCCCCAGCGATCCTGAGAAAAAGAATAACCCGAAAACAAATTTGACCAAATGGTACAAGGGGGCGAAAGTACAAATGCCACCGCACACCGTATTTCACAGCCCTACTCAAAGCCCCAATACACTGGTCCAGTCAAAACAGGAATGCAATGCGTAACTAAGCACTGGTTTAACACTGCTGACGGCCACAAGGTTTAAAAAGGTTCAGCACAAGAGACCCTCTGCACTCGTCCGTCACTCATCATCCCAGTGAAAATATTTCCCTTTCGGACAGAACAGGGGCAGAGGCTAGTGCTCAGTCAACACGCGCCCTTAACTTAATCCCTGCGAGGGTCGACTCCCTTCCTTCACAGACGTCTCGGCCAGCTCAGCAAACAACAACAAATAGAAAACCGCTGGCGTAGAAAACATTCCGCTCGTTTTTTATTTGGTAACTCAAGAGTTACGGACCTCTGTGGAGCCACTCCAGGCCAGAGGCCTTGATGGAGCTGAACTGGCAACCCCCATAACCATGCCTCACATGGTATTCCTGAAGCTGCGTGCCGCCCCTGAACTATGAGAACCCAGACAGAGCTCTCTGAGGGGCGAGACTCCAGGCCCGAGCCTCCCGCTGCTCGGGGATAACAGGCTGGACGAAATCAGGATAATACCCGCTAATAAGCTAAATCCGTAGCCACGGAACACAGCGCAGTCATTTCATGGCAGAATTGCTGCCCGGCAACAGCTCGGCAGAATGATAATGCTAATGAGATCCGACTCGTCAAGAGATCTGAACCCGGGCCAATTTACAATTTCTGATGACAATAATGATGAAATAACCCACCTCAACAGGCAGTGAGTCCAGACAGAAAAGACTGTTCCATTTCAACATTTAATTGGCTAAAGATTACTTGTGCTCTATAGCGCCCCCTGCTTGACTTCATTTTGCTGTGCCACATCCTGCACTTTAATAAGCTTTGGCTCCTCTGTTGCACATTTACAATTCCAAAGAATGTAACTTCAGGGTTTGAGCACGTTTACTGACGAGGGGTTAGGTGTACATTTTTACAAACTTTACAGTTTGAGTTCACAAAATGTGGTTTTGACGACGGACCGCACAAGGTCCATCGTCAGAACTGTTAATGCAGTTTGAATGAAGAGCTGACTGAGAAAGCACCGTGCTCGTCCAGTGAAGTGCATTTCCTTACAGACATTTCACCCCGGCAAGCCTTCCTCAGAGTATATTAGCACCATTTCTACATCACCACCAGGCAACAGCGAAACATCGGTAACGGACATCACTTAACTAAATGCACATTTAAATTAAGTGGCTCTTTCTATGGTACTCGAGCCTGCATTCATTAGTGCCGTGCAACGTGCTTCGTGACTTCCTGTCCACTCCACGGACCGCGGAGGACCGCGTCTGGGGCGTTCCGTACGTCAGACATCATTTTTGGAGAGGCACTCATCCCGCCGGCAGCGGACCCATCGCGCGGCGGTGGCGGCGGCGGCGGCGGCGTTCCCGCCTCAGGGCGAGTTTGAGGCCCGGCGCGTCTGACTCATTCGCTCCAGCGCGTCCCGATTAGCCGCCGACGCGCTTAGCGACACGCGGGAGGACGCTAGCCGCGCCGATTGCGAACCGCAGCACGCGCCTCCAGGAGGCGCGCGCTGCGGTTCGCAATCGGCGCGGCTAGCGTCCTCCCGCGCGTCGCTAAGCGCGTCGGCGGCTAATCGGGACGCGTTCATTCGGCAGGTTTTCCGTTTCCCCCCCCGCACACCCGGGAGAGCTGACCTCACCGAAAAGGTCTGAGCGAGGACCCCGTGAGCTTCGTTAGCGGGCGAAACGCGTTCGGGGAGCGCTCGCGCCCATAATGGTGACGCGGTCACAGTGTGTTTATAACGCATTCCCGATGCCTTCACAGTGCGTGGCCAGTGGCTGGTTTTATGGTCGTGTCTAAACGCGCTCAAATCAGGTTTGTTACACAGCTTCTACAGTGCATTAGTGTTATTTTGCAGAGTAAGACATGATATGGGAGCTCTTTACAATGGGGTTTGAGGATTTATGGGGTATTTCAAGCAAAGAAAGTTTTTTTTTTTTCCCCCGAAAAGTTGCCATGTGACAAAGGACTCACCAGGGGTGTCGGAGAGCCTGGTCACAGGTGTACCTCTTGGCCGGGTCCTTCTCCATTAGACTGCTGATGAAGTCCTTTGCTGTCAAACACATGAGCACATCTCCGTGTGTTACAACCTCAGGCTATGTAGATAAAACTGCCATAAATCTCAGTCCATCTCTCTGTCTCTCACTCGCACACAAACACATACACAACAATCACACAAACACACACACACAGTGACACACACACAGGCATATATAAACACATATAGACACGCGTACCATGCACACACACACACACACGCATAGGCACACACTGACACACACACACACGCGCGCGCACACACACGGCAGGTCACATATCACCAGAAAAGCATGTAAAAAATAACTATTAGCATATGAAGCCTCTGGGCAGTGGTCACAGCCTTCGCTGGTGTTTGTTTAGCAAACGCACGGCAGATTTGTCAGCGCTGGTTCCTGTAAACTGAGGGGCCCTCATCGTCCATGCGTTACTGGCAGCCAGCGGGGAGAGCTGGGTAAGTGGCGGCAGCTGCAGCGGGACCCCCCCCCCCCCCAGAGTTCGGCCGCCGCACCGCCACGCCGATCGGGAGGGTCTGGAGCAGCCGAACCCGCCGAACGACCCCCCCCCCAGCATTCCAGCAGCGTGATGTGATCAGAGAACGGATAAGGGCCAGAGAGCGAGCTGGGGAAGGGATAAGGGCCAGAGAACGAGCTGGGGAAGGGATAAGGCCCAGAGAGCGAGCTGGGGAAGGGATAAGGGCCAGAGAACGAGCTGGGGAACGGATAAGGGCCAGAGAACGAGATGGGGAAGGGATAAGGGCCAGAGAGCGAGCTGGGGAAGGGATAAGGGCCAGAGAACGAGCTGGGGAAGGGATAAGGGCCAGAGAACGAGATGGGGAAGGGATAAGGGCCAGAGAACGAGCTGGGGAAGGGATAAGGGCCAGAGAACGAGCTGGGGAAGGGATAAGGGCCAGAGAACGAGCTGGGGAAGGGATAAGGGCCAGAGAGCGAGCTGGGGAAGGGATAAGGGCCAGAGAACGAGCTGGGGAACGGATAAGGGCCAGAGAACGAGATGGGGAAGGGATAAGGGCCAGAGAGCGAGCTGGGGAAGGGATAAGGGCCAGAGAACGAGCTGGGGAGCGGATAAGGGCCAGAGAACGAGCTGGGGAAGGGATAAGGGCCAGAGAACGAGCTGGGGAACGGATAAGGGCCAGAGAACGAGCTGGGGAACGGATAAGGGCCAGAGAACGAGCTGGGGAACGGATAAGGGCCAGAGAACGAGCTGGGGAACGGATAAGGGCTGGAGGATGGGCCGGCAGTGTGGTATAATGGGTAAGGAGTTGGTCTTGTAACCTGAAGGTCACAGGTTCGATCTTGTACTTTTTTGTTTTATGATTTTTCTACTCACAGCTAGTGTTTAGAAAAGGCAAATGGATAAGTACTGGCAAATTATAAGTGAAAAAGAAACACAGATAAATGCTCCTTTTATCACGCATGCGAGCAAACACGCATTTATACACCCGACTCATTCAGCAAAGCTCACCTGAATCAGATATGTCATCCCAGTAAGGTGCATCAAACTCATAGTCTGCCTTCAGGATCTGCTCAAACAGCTTGGAGTCATTCTCATCGTAGAAGGGCGGGTAGCCACACAAGCTAGCGGACAGAAAATGAGGTTAAAACAGAGGAAAACAGGCGCACACAAAATAAGACAGCTTGCACCTGTAGGCTTACATACTCTCAGGTTGACCCTTCGAGCAGGACATTGCAACCAAATTCAATTTTGGTCATAACCAGTTTCTTTGTAAAGATGGGATTGTAGGGGGAGGATCGCCAGTGAGAATTCCAGGTCGAGCATCAGACAGAATAAAGAATGTACGTAACATAAAGGCACTTGCATATTGTGCATATTGTGTTTTGTTATACGAAGACATAATTTAAGGCAAATAAACAATATCAGAGAGGGGCTTTGCGAGTCAAACACGGGTCACATCATTTGGACGTGTTCCATTTTGCCACGAGAACAGAACTTTAAGCTCCTCAAACTTCTAACTGACACGACAGAACTAATTCTGCAGCAGAGATCTGGCTAAACGGAAACGCCATTAAAATTCCTTTCTCCCTGAATACACACGCAGAGAGAATTCTACATCCTCCCAATTTTCTGCTTCATTTTGGCATTATCGAGGTTTGTACTTCTTTCACGCTCTCGCTGCTCCAACCTCGTCCTCTTTGGATTCAAAAACCCAGTTTTTTTGTTTGTGAAGGAATTAATCACTTTCACCCGATTACCAAAAAGCAATCTTCACACCCGACAGGTGGCTAACCAGGCATGAGATCCTGGCTCCTCGAAGCCTAAAGAATCTGCTAATCACCCACCAGCACCTCTGAGAAGCGACGTTGCAAATTAGTGGAGAAATTCACGGATGGGAACCCGAGAGAAGAGGAGGAACAATGTGCCACGGACTCCCACGTTCATCCGTCTGATTTTTCCCAGAGCTCCGAGCCACATCCACCTCTGCTGGTCCCATCACTCAAAACGTTCTGGGACCCAGACGTCACACACGGGCAATGGAAGGACACTAGTATCGCCATTTGCTTTTAATATCATGAGAGCAAGTGTGTGAATGTTGCAGGATGGGTCAGTGATGTAACTCTTACACATTTCTACAAATATTCAATGTTGCTTTACCGCACTGAGAGCCTGAGAGGTACGAATTTTTGGAACGTGAAGCGAGAGCGTACTTATAACTGAAACCCTTAAAGGTACGGAAAATTCAGCAGAATCGTGGCCTTTCCTCAAACTGAATCAGACTCCGTCGGTTTCCGAGACGTAAACAGGCGTCACAGCCGTATTAGCACCAAATTGGGAAGAACGATAACTGAAAACACAACAACGTATTTACAGAGCAATCCGTCAGCTGCGCTTGGTGCTTCAAGCATTCGTCTCCGTCTTTGTTTTGCGTCGTTTCCATAACAAACATGAGGGAAAATATTTTTGAGTTCTGTCCGCCAGAACAGAACCATCGCATCGCATTTTCGACTCAACACAGCAGAGTACGCGGCAGCACACAGTGAACACCCAGTTACCGGCTGAGTAACTCTTTCAAAAAATCCGCCACATTCAATAACGCTGCTGCTGTTAAAGGACTTTTGGACCTTTGAGAACTTCTTATTATGACCAGTAATAGAAAAATAAGTTGAAATCACAGGAAGAAAAGACCCATGTCCAGATGAAAAGCGATTTCTTTCAGTTTTTTCTTTTTTTACACAGGACCACCTGGACACAACCTGTTGATTGGTTGACTTGTGACCTACTGCATGACTTAATAAATCCGTTTATAGCTGTCTCTCCCGGTGTCATTTGACCTTTGACCTGCTCCAGTCATATCCTGCAGCATATTTCCCAGTGAGCTTTTTCAGCACGTCTGTGCTCTAGATTTGCCCAAAGCTCATGCAGGCCCCAGCAAAGGGCCAATTGGCCATGGCCCTAAATGCAAGTATGGCATTAAAACTGCAAAGCTCCAGCCACAGTTTGTAAAAAGACCACATTACACCTCAGTGATTTTCGTGGTTTGCCATGTAATTTTTTTCCACTAATCTATTTCACAGAAGTCAAATATAGACCTATATGGCCATACAATTGCTTACTACACCAACAGCTTATTGGATATCACGCCGTTTTTAAAAAATGCACTTTCCATGCTCTTAATAGGACGATAAAATTTATTTTCCATGTAAAAGGGGGAAAACATGCAAGTGGTCTTCTCGCAGATTCTACCCCAAGAGCCCCCCCCCCCAAATCTCCTCCGTCTACATGTTTCGCCTCAAGGCAGGCGCCACCTGCCATGCTGTTTAGAGAACAACAAATTCCAAGTGCACAGCAGCAATACCGTTAACAATGCCCTTGAGAAAGGCACTCTCTCTCCCTCAACGGCTCCAGTAAAAATGGTGTCATAAAGCAAACGGCAGAATGTGGAAGCTGTTCAGCAGATAGCCCAGATAGGAGAGGGCACATAAATAATGTAATCAACATACGGCGGGCAGTGAATTAACGGAGGGATGTATGGGAGGCCACCGCAGCACTGAGCATCACTGGACACAACTTAGCAAAGGGAACGGAGCTTGGAGCGATGCATGAAGCAGCACAAAGAGGAAGAGAGCTAAGCTGAGTTAACCCGAGAGAGACAGAGAAGCAGAGAGGCAGAGAGAGAAAAAGAGAGAAAGAGGCAGAAAGAGAGAGAGACAAAGAGAGCTAGAGAGAGAGATGGGGTGGGGGGAGAGACCCTAAAAGGATTTTATTCTCCATCATTTTTGGCTTGTGAGAGATAAACTTAGTTTTTTAAAAAAAAAATTTTTTTAAGTTGACTCTTGGTGCCAAGTGTCTACTTCCAATGATGCATAATGCACAACTCAAGTGGATTTAGCAATCAAATACTGTAACAGTGACCCCAGCCTACTGTAATTAAACATACTTCAGACTGTTCAGAGGGAGAAAGAAGCACAGCCACATGTTAAGTGTCAAACTAACTCAAACCGAATACCTTTAACGACAGTAGGCTAACATTAAGTTCAATAAAACACATATAAACCCTTCAACTGGATTATCTTTATTAGTGGTCTTAACAACGAGCATTTCACTGAGATGTTCCTCCCTCTCTTCGTCCAAACACAATTAAGACAAAACAGTCCCTGCTGTTTATTATACTTTTGGAAACATCATACCCCACTGGGAGGGGATGGGGGGAGTGAGAGACCCAACCTGGGTGGAGGGGGGGGGGTCAGACAGGATATGGATTAAGAGGGTGCGGGGCTTACTCACAGGATGTAGGCAATGACGCCGATGGACCAGCAGTCCACGGCCTTGCTGTAGGGCTTCTGTGCCAGCACCTCCGGAGCTGTGGGGAAGCAGAGGAAGACTCTGGGTCAGAACATGAGGAAGACTCCGCATGAGAGCATGAGGAAGACTCCGGGTCGGAACACGAGGAAGACGCCGTGTGAGAGCGCAAGAAAGACGCCACGTGTGAACGCAGAGGGGCAGTGTAGCATAATGAGAAAGGAACCGGTATCTTGTAACCTAAAGGTCACAGGTTCAATTCCCGTGTAGTTGTACCCTTGAGTACCCAAGGTACTTAACCTGCATTGCTTCAGTATATATCCAGCTGTATGAAGAGATGTAAAAGTTGTGTAAGTCGCTCTGGATGAGACCGCAAGCTGACCTGGTTCCCATGGTACATTTCACCAGCAGGGGAATGAACACCAATCACCGTCTTTTCCGGCTCAGAAGGCATTTGACTATTCTTTTTTGTTTTTGACATCACCACCCACGGGTTAAGCTCACAGAGTGGAGTCGGAGGAAGACTTTTCACGTGCGGCTTTGGCCCATATTTAAGTGAGCACAAAGTGGGCCTAGCACTTAGTGGGGGGGTTAGCGAAAGATCAACAAAATATGGACCCCTAACCCCTCCCGTGATGCCTCCCTTACCAATTACCAACCGAGTACCACCCTATGGAGCTCCCGGCCACGGTTGGCACTGGCACGGTCTGGATTTGTTCCATGCGCCACACGGGGCTTATCCATGCACCACAAGGTGGCGCCTTGACCGGCTGAGCCACCCAGCAGCCCCTAGTCCCGGTCTTACGCTTCAGTAAAACAAGGTGTCATACTAAACTGGGTTGCGCTGCTGTATGACAGTACAGATGTCATCCAATTATGATTTCAGAATCACAGTGGCGTCTACGGCAGATGTGATATGGCATCTACGGCAGATAGAGAATTATCCTGTCACAGGCAGAAACGGCGACTCAATTTTGATTAGACAATACGCCTATCCCCATCAGCCCTTCTGCCAGTACATTAATATCATAAACATATTTAGTTCTACTGTACATTAGCATTACACACAAACATAGATATGTATCATCTCACTGTTCTTCTCCCTCTCTTTGAAAGTTCTCAGTTGCGTGTCTATTAACGCCCTATTAATAGTAATGAGAGAGGTCATGACAGTGCACTAGACAGGGAGCATAGCTGTGATGCGGAGTTATGGGTGAGGGACTGAGGAGACTCACAGGAAACTGTGTCGGCTGCAAGACACGAGGACATATGGAAACCAGCAGCCCAAACTTAACAGCCCGGGAGTTTATTTTCACAAAACCCACAGAGGCATGCCCCTCCGAGCTGACTGTGGTAAGACTGGCCGAGAGCCCTGAGTGTGTGGGCTGTGTGTGCCGTGTGTGAGAGTGTGCGTGTGTGTGTGTGGGCTGTGTGTGAGAGAGTGTGTGTGTGTGTGTGTGTGGCTGTGTGCTGTGTGTGAGAGAGCGTGTGTGTGTGTGTGTGTGTGGGCTGTTTGTGTGCATGTGTGTGCATGAGTGTGTGGGCTGTGGGTGTGTGTGTGTGTGTGTGTGTGTGCACCTTTGTCTGTTAACCAGCTGAGTTTCTGTATGTTCTTCCTCTGTGCATGCATTGGTGTATGCAGGCGTATACATGCACGTGTGTAAAGGCAGGCACCCAAAGAATGCAAGCCGTTGCCTTCAACATGGCTGCCCAATTATCTGGGAAGCCAGTGCAGACTATGGTGAACCACCACCTAGCAATAAACGCAAACACCACGGAGCAATAAACGCAACCACACACAAAAACAATAGTGACCATCATCATCGCAACAAGAAGTAAACAACTAAGGGTGATGTCATTTTCAACAAGACAACTTTCAAACGAAAGAGTTTAAAAGCTGGAAGATTTTCACGGATGTTTCCACCAGGCAGATGTTTAATTTCTAATTAACAAAGAGAAAAAAATCAGAGAGTTCCTCAGTTTGATTTTGAAGACTGGTTTATGAACTGTGCCTTTGTTTACGAAAGAAAAACAACAGAGAGTTGAGCTCGAGGTCCATAAAAGGACACGCTATGTAAACAGCAAATGAGGAATTCATTTCATTTTCCATGCGAAGGAGCAATACAATCATCCTTCACTGTTCCACCTAAAAACCTTTTGAGTGACAGGACTCGACTCTCAGTGAAAGCATACCAAGTTCAGCCCAACAAATAATTTACATTTGTTTGCCATATTTGGAAGGTACGGTATGCAGCTTTTCGAAAATATACTTCAAAATCCTCCAAGTCTAAACCAAGTGCGTACAAAATCCTTGGGGCAACACAGGATATTTGTGTGATTGTAGGCAAAGCCAAGTGTTTTGTTATTGCCAAGTCTGGTGTTCCTTCTCTACAGCTCTTCTGCATTGCACAACTGCCCTTGTACATTTAGAGGAGATACTCTCTCACACACACTCACACAAACACACACACACACACCCACAGACACAGACTCCCCCACACACACACACACACAGACACAAACACACACACAAAGACGCACACAAACACACACACAAAGACGCACACAAAAACACACACAGCCCAGACGCGCACACACATATGCATACACCCACACTCACCTGCCCCCACAGACACAAATACACAAACAGACACAGAGACACACACATACAAACACACGGACAGAGAGGTGCGCGCTCACACACACAGATGCGCACGCACACACACACGCCCACCCACAGACACACACAGACACTCATGCACGAACACACACACACACAGACGCACACACACTCTCTCACACACACACACACACACCCACACACAGACACACACAGACGCACCCAGACACACACACAGACGCGCACACACCCACACGGCCACACACACACACACACAGATGCTCATGCACGAACACACACACACAGACGCACACACACACTCTCTCACACACACACACACACACACGCCCACACACACAGGGGATCTGAGAGAGGGACAGACGAGAGGCGCAGCGGATGCAGGCCAGAGGATATCTCCCGGCGCTGTGCACGGTGTGCAGTCTCCGAAGCGGCTCCTTATCTGGCAGAATCCAATATCGCCTCCACCTGATTGACTCTGCACCGCCCGGGGTCGCCATGGTGATGACCCGTCTCCGCGCAGACCTCCGCACGGAATCCACTCCGCTCTGTGACAGCCCCGCGCATCTTCAGCGTCGTGCCTCTGAAAACCTCCACGTCGTTGCAAATTGGCAGGACGTGCGGCGATTCCTCTGGGGCTCGTTTACATTTGAAATGTCTCGGATCCCGATTGGACACGCTCGGTGACTAAGTGCAAACAGTAATTGACAATTTCTCAAAGCTTGCCGCGGCTGAAAATTCTGAATTGATTTCTCAGCCCTTTATGTGGTCGTACCATCTTGTGTTAAAGAATGCACTCTGATTCTGGGACAATTGCATTTAATTTTAAAAAGAACACCACCGATGTGTTCTGACTATAAATTATTACAGTCCACAGTTACAATCCCTCCTTATTTTTTTTTACCCTTAGGGACAGCTTCTTGAAGAAGTACTGACAGTCCTGTATTAACTGTCTCATAGGACAGACTACTGGGGGACAGACTGTCTCAGTTTGAATTGGCTTTTTGAAGGGGTGTTAAATAGGACAAACAAGACAAAACTGAACAAGCAAAACAAAACAAAAACTGGGGCAAACAAAAAGGACAAAGTAAGATCACAGGCTGAGCCTTATGAATGTGTGCGTGCGTGTGTGTGTGTGTGTGTTCGTGTGCACGTGTGTGCAGAGGCTGAGCCTTATGAATGTGTGCGTGCGTGTGTGTGTGTGTGTGTGTTCGTGCGCACGTGCGGGTATTCGCATGTGAGGGATTGACATGTTTGCTCTGGTATCAGTAAGAAATATGAGCCAAGCATCTCTCTGGCTCCCTCACACCACTGACTAAATCTTCCGTTCTCCAGGGACTCCTGAACCCCCTGTCAGCTTTTTAATATCACTCTAGAGGCCTTTTCTGCCTTGGTCTCAGCTAAAACTGCACTCCCCTTTCTCACAGCACAGGATGAAAACCCACTCAAACAATATTCAAACAGAAGCCCTGTTCTTACAGTGGCTTTTGTTTTGGGGGGGGGGGGGGGGGCGGTTGGGGGTGGTCCGGACACTATGACAGAGACATCAAAGTCCTGAGACTCCGCAAGCTGGTCTGGGTTTCCCCCTCTCATTACATGCGATCACACCTGCTGTATAAAATTATAAGACCTGCAGCATATAGAAAGGGCCAAACCCTTGCAGCACAGTTGCATGCTGGGTATTTCTGATCTGCTGGCACCAACCAGTCCCCTCTCCATTTCGGTGTTCCACTCCGTTCAATAAAGACCTCTGGGCCCATCTCAATATAGAAAGCCTGCCAGGAATTACAGTAAGTGGAGGGATTCCAGGACACATGGTCACTGTTTCTTTTTCAGTTTTTTAATATTCTCTTGATTTATAAGCTGACCGTAAGACTGACCTCATGCTGGGTTTCAGGAAGTGCCCGAGAAAGAAACAAAGCCGTGCAAGCTACAACATAAATCATGGCCATGAACAACAATGATGTTTGCACTGATTCAAACGCACAGCAGAATCATAGGGGTCCAGTGAAACTGGAGGGTCATCATCTGCAAACAAACCATTAGCCTTCAAGGGCAGCTTGGGTTTATTTATGTATTTTTTTAAACCTGGAATGCACTTCACACATCCAACCTCGTTCCAATTTAGTTTAATTACAAAGTTATTATTACTAGTTCTTAAAAGCACCCATTTTATATGAACAATATTTAAAACGAAGATAAAAAAGTATTGCCGGTATTTTTTGTAGCTTAACTAAACTCACTCCTCAGCTGGACGCTTTATCAGCGCGTATTGTATATCACTATGGAAACACCTCCTCAGGGCTAAATGCAAACAGTGCCGGACGTGACTGTTATTTGCATGGGAAGCCTCAGGGGACAGCTATACTTAGTGGGCCAGCAGGAGGGCGGTCTTTCGTCTGAGGAAAGCGGTACACCCCAGAATGCCCCAGTGCAGTGAGCGGGACACTGTGCTATAGGAGAAGCCATCGTTCAAGTCAAACAAATGAAACCACAGCCTCGCCCAAATCGGCACTCTTACCTACTATTGAGTGTACAAGTTGTACACAGCTAGTATGGAACTTGAATACTTAATAGTAGGCAAGTGCGCTGATTTGGACACGGCCCACGATTCCCCTCGATTTGACGGTGGCAGGAAAAAAAACTCCCCAATGGCAAGAAATCTCAGGGGGAACCCGCCTAGAGAGGGGCAGCCCATCTTCCGCCGATTCGCTGCGATTCCGCGGTGCGTTCATCCTGACGAGCACGGGGTTCCCTGGAGCTCTGGCCAAATTCCAAACCTGGTTTCGTCTAATCATCCTCCTCTTTAAATTATCTGAACGACCCCTTTCCCTCAACCCCAGCTCAGGAGCCTCTCCCTTCACAGCTTTGAGATCTCCAGATGATGGGCGCTATAAAAAATAAAAAGCAACCCGTCGTTGTTTACGTCCTGCAGAGACCGTTTCTGTTTAAGCGCCTCTTGCGCCGCAGACAGGGGTGAGAAGAGCAGTAATACCCGGTCGTCGTGAAGCCAGTTTCCATTCCCGCAGCCAAGCTGCAATGCGGACACTAATGGAGCACTTCAGCCCAACTCTTCGGCCATTTTAGTGCCTGAGCTCCAAAAGGAGTGCACAAGAATGACGCCAGGGCCCTAAAGCCTTATTCCGCTGCTCAGCTACTTCACTTTTTTTTGTTTTTTCTTTTTTTTTGGTAGCGACTGACATTTAAGCGAGGCCTTGCCAAATCACAAAAAAAAAATAAAAATAAAATAAAAATAATATACAGCCGGTCTGTTTTTAATTCAGCAGTGTTACGCTCGCTACGTAATGGGTTCTATTTTAACAGAGGAATGTGAATTTGTTTTTGGAATTTGATCGTTGGGACGTGCTATTTTTAGGAGCCCGACTCACTCATATTTATTACCTTCTATTGTTCAGAGGCTGGGGATATTTAGTGGTCTGGAAAGTTCTGTATCTGTCTGCGGGAGAGAAAGGAAACACACACACACACACGCGCACGCGCGCACACAGATCCAGGAATCTAGCGCAGACAAACAGAGCTGGGGTATTTTACCATTTAAAGAGAAGAGCACAGAGACGGGGAACATTCCTCATAACGAAGACCTCCATTTGAAACGAGTGAGAACATACCTTTGCCGTGTGTTCATAATCTTAACGCATTCCTTTGTTTAAGCTGAGGGGGATATGAGTTGAGATGCAACCGCTTTATTATTCCGTGAAGTAATGAGGTCCATTGGTCTAACGCTGGGGTATGCAAAGGCTGTATGTGCACGTGTGCCCGTGATTGTAAGTGTGTGCATGTGTGTGGGTAACGTACCACAGACAACACTAACTGCAGACAAAGGACAGTGGCGTTCAGTAACTTGAGCCCTCTTGAGTGTGGCGAGGGTGACCATGTTGAATAGCTGACACTGTATCCAGGTTAAGCTCCCGTGGCCACAGTTATAAATTACGCATGCATCCCTTCTGTGTACCTCCGGGAGTGGAACAAGTTAAGCAAACTGGTGTAATGCACCCCAATAGTCCATCAGTGAGAACAGCACTGGGACACACGGTTCATTCAATTCGGTAATTGGTCAAGACATTGCCATTCATTAAAAAGAAAAAACTATCTCAGATTTTATTCACAATTTTCTCCTGGATAAGACCACTAAATCATATTTGAAGGTACGGCTTGCTACTGTAACATCATTCTTTAACTAGTTCGTGCGCCGCTGGCTGAGGTGGTGCAGACAGACGACCGAAACCTGATCAGTCAGAGAATTTGCCCCTGTGTGACGAGACGGAGAAATCCAGGCCAACGGACACCGTCCCTTCCTGGGAAGCGATTCACGTGGCGCTCTGCAGAACTGCCGTCCACAGTCGATACGGGCATGGCTTGGTAACGGACTGCAGAGCGTATGAATATGCCCAGTTGTTTTAGGGGGACGAGCAGTAGCCTACAATGTTATGTAATGTAGCGGTTACCGTTTTTCTGAGGCTAAAGAAGTATTTGAAAGATCACGCGTAACACTGAAATAAAATAACAGCAGGGTGATATGAGTCAGTGAGGCCGGTGGAAAATGGGAAAAAAAATTCCAGCTGATAACTGGGACTGCATTAAATGCAAAGGGCACATCGGATCACTTTTCACCTTTTCCCTCTCGCGCTCACCGCGAATCCGCTCTGACAGACGTCTTAGAGCAGCTAATAAGGGTGAGAAATGTGTCACTGTCAGAGGCAGCTATAAGCCCACGTTAAGAGCAGGTGTCGGAGAGACGTGGAGGGAGAGAAAAAACACCGCTATCCGCGTGAATCAACATGCCCACGCCGATACCGCGCATCGCATTAAAATCTAAAATCTCTCTCCCAAACGCCTGGAATATAACTCCGGTCTAATTTATCGCTTTGCTTCACGAAAATGTTTCACAGAGAGAGAACGGCTTTCTTTAATGCCTGAAAAACACCACCGCGAGAGAACCGTGAAAGACTGACAAAGAAAATTGATCTTTTCATCCAATACAGAATCTGCGACAAAGCGGAGAATCCCTTTGTAGCACAATGCAGGATCAATAAAGGACACGAATTTTGTACTTTCAGTGTTTCATTACATTTCATTCATTTATCGACTTGCATAGCATTCACATTAATCCAGAGCAGCACTCATACCTAGCGAGGGTACACACATAATAAGCGCAACCCTAATCCAAACGCTGCATGATGCACAGGCCTATATCAAGCATGTTTTGCATTCACTGTAGGTTAAAGTAAACTGTCACAGCTATTTTATTATTATTAATAATTTATTTATTTTGCTGAGTATTAGCATTGCGGACTAGTTGATGTTGGAGGAGTCCCACCTGGGATTAAAGCTGAAAGTTCCGTATCTATACCAGAGCTCCGCCCCCACCGGCTCCACGGTAACCTCCCCGCCTGCCTTTCTCGTCAGGGCTCAATCAGAAGAGCGTTGTTAAAAACATCAATTTTCTGCAGCCCGCCTCCCGGCAGTTTGCCCTCGCGCTGACAACAGTATCGGGGCGCACAGGTGCTGGGTAAAGTCCGAGCCTGCATGTGCTTACATCTACACGCTGTTCTTCAGTCACGATTGATTGCCACAGTTCTGCCCGTCTCAATGGGCTTGGGAAAGGCCCTGCTGGTCCGCGCGCTCCTATAAACACGCGAAAAGAAATACGAATCCAGCGCGTTCATTACAGCTTCGTCACTGAGGCAGAAATTACATTACATTACATTACATTCATTTAGCAGACGCTTTTATCCAAAGCGACGTACAAAAGTGCATTTTCATGATCGTAGACAACTGCTGAACACGGGTTCAGTAAGGTACAATTACTTATTTTGTAAAGCTATTTCTAGCCGAGAACAAAGAACACTATCCTGGTCTAACATCTGCAAAACCAAACTAGGCAGAAGAATAAGCTAGAGTATTAGGACAAATACAATTTACCAAGAAGTGCAGGGATGGGGCAACATGTAACAAGTGACAGGAAAAAGGTTTTTTTTTTTTTTTTTTTTTTTTTTTTTAATATATATATATATATATATATATACACAGCGTGGTGGTGGTTATTCTAGGTATAGTCTGAAGAGATGAGTCTTCAGGCCACGGCGGAAGATGGATAGTGAGGGGGAGGTTCGGAGAGGGACGGGGAGTTCGTTCCACCACTGGGGAGCTAGGGTGGAGAAGCTCTGTGATCCCTTTGGGCGGGTGGGAGGGGTTGCAAGACGCCCTGCTGCCGCAGAGCGGAGTGGTCGAGCAGGCACATAGAATTGAGTCATGTCCTGCAAGTAGATAGGGGCTGTCCTGTTGGCGGCAGTGTAGGCAAGGGTCAGGGCTTTGAATCGGATCCTGGCAGCGACCGGTAGCCAGTGAAGTGATCGCAGCAGGGGAGTGACGTGGGAGAATTTGGGGAGGTTGTAGATGAGTCAGGCAGCGGCATTCTGAATCATCTGTAGTGGCTGTATGGCACAAGCTGGCAGGTTTGCAAGGAGAGAGTTGCAATAATCAAGGCGAGAGGTCACCGTAGCCTGGACGAGCAGCTGGGTGGAGTGCGTCGTCAGGTATGGTCGAATCCTCCTGATGTTGTATAGGAGGAATCTGCAGGACCGTGATGTTGCCTTGATGTGCTCCTTGAGGTCCAGCTGGTCATCCAGGACCACCCCCAGGCTCTTTGCAGAGTGAGAGGCAGTCACTGTGGTGCCATCAACCGTGATTGAGAGTTCACGAAGCAAGGAGGTCTTGTACGGGAAGAAGAGCAGCTCAGTTTTGTTGAGGTTGAGCTTCAGATGGTGGCTGGCCATCCAAGTGGAGATGTCAGCCAGGCAGGAAGAGATCTTATCATTGATCTGTGTGGCTGAGGGGGGAAAGAAAAGTAGAGTTGTGTGTCATCTGCATAACAATGATAGGAAAAACCATGTGAATTAATGACTGAACCAAGAGATCTGGTGTATAAGGAGAACAACAGAGGACCCAGTACAGATCCTGCGGCACTCCCGTGACAAGTGGATGAGAGGCAGAGGCAGACCCCTTCCAGGTGACCTGGTAGGTCCTATCTGCAAGATAGGAAGAGAACCAGGACAGGGCAGTCCCGGTAATTCCCATCCCAGCCAAGGTGGAGAGGAGTATTTTATGGTTGACCGTGTCAAAAGCTGCAGACAGGTCAAGAAGGATCAGGACAGAGGAGAGGCGTGAGGCTCTTGCAGTGGCAAGTGCCTCCGTCACAGCTAGTAGTGCAGTCTCTGTTGAGTGCCCGGATCGGAAGCCAGACTGGTGAGGGTCTAGCAGGTTGTTCTGATGGAGAAAAGAGGTTAATTGTTTAAGAACTGCTCGTTCGAGGGTTTTGGACAGAAGGGGTAGAAGGGATACGGGTCGATAATTTGTTACATCGGAGGGGTCTAAGGTGGGTTTTTTGAGTAGTGGGGTAACACGAGCCGTCTTAAAAACAGAGGGAACATGACCAGAGGAGAGAGAGGAATTAACAATGGAAGACAGATAGGGAAGGAGCTCGCTGGAGATAGATTGGAGAACTTTGATGGGATGGGGTCAAGTGGGCAGGTGGTTGCGCGATGAGAGGTGATGAGTTGTAATACATCAGAGTCCTCCAGCATTTCAAAGGAGGTCAGTGTGGCTGTGGGGTTGTCCTGGGGGGTTGGGGGGCTCACTGGATGGGTGAAGGAGTTCGGATTGTAGCCACCTTTCCTTCAAAGGCGGCCAGAAAGTCATCTGCGGAGAGGGAAGAGGGAGGTGGGGGTGGAGGAGGAATGAGGAGGGAAGAGAAGGTGGAGAATAGTTTACGTGGATTAGAGACACATGCGCTGATCTTGGATTGGAAAAAAGAGGCTTTGCAGACGTGAGGGCAGATGTAAAGTCGCCAGCAGGGTATGGTATGCGGTCAGGTCATCAGAGGATCGGGATTTTCTCCACTTTCTCTCTGCAGCCCGCAGTGATGTTCTGCTGGAGCGTAGTGACTCAGTCAGCCATGGGCAGGGGGGTGAGGGGCGTGCTGGTTTGGAGACAAGAGGACAAAGTGAGTCGAGGGACTGAGAGAGGCAGGAGTTGAGGGTGGAGGTGGCAAGGTCAACTGGCAGGTTAGAGAAAGACGCAGGAGGGGGAAGTGTAGACAGAGCAGTGGAGACGAGGGAGGATTGTGACAGAGTAGGGAGATTTCTCCTGAAAGTTACTGTGGGTGAGCTATTGGATGAATTGAGGGGGAGTAAATAGGAGAGGGAGAAAGAAAGAAAGAAGTGGTCTGAGACATGGAGGGGAGTCACTGCAAGTTGGGGAATGGAGCAGCCTCTGGTGAATACAAGGTCTAGTTGGTTACCAGCCTTGTGTGGGGGGGGAGGAGGACAGGGATAGGGCGAAAGACTGGAGGAGTGAGGCAACCCTGGACAGTTGGGAGGTTTCTGGTGGGAGGTTGAAGTCTCCCAGTAGAATAGCAGGAGTGCCATCCTCGGGGAGGGAGCTCAGGAGAGTGTCCAGCTCGTCTAGAAATGAGCCGAGTGGACCTGGAGGGCGGTACAGAACAATAACGTGAAATGTAGAGGGATGAGTTACAGTGATCGCGTGAAATTCAAAGGAGGAGAAAGTAGGGTTAGGACTGGGGAGGACACAGAACTTCCAGGACAAGGAAATGAGTAGACGGTACCCCGCCTCGGCCAGAGGCCCTGGGGGTGTGCGAGAAGGAGTATCCCGCAGACAGTGCAGCTGGGGTGGCGGTGTTATCGGGAGTGATCCAGGTTTCCGTGAGAGCCAGGAAGTCAAGAGACTTCGTCTTGGCAAAGGCAGTAATGAAGTCAGCTTTCTGGACGGCTGACTGGCAGTTCCATAATCCACCTGTGACAGTGAATTCCTGAGGTGTGGATAAGGGTGGGTAGATCAAATTGGTTAAATTACGCCTGCGGTGAACAGACCATTTGGGGCGAGGCAGCACGCACAAGGGAATGGGGTTTAAAAACATGATAAACTGATGACGAGGCTGCCTATGGCAGCCTCTGCTGGAGCTATAAATACTGGGTGACAATTACGTGCTTGCATTAGCTTCATTAGGGCAGATAAGCACCAGGTGAAGCTCCTCGAAATTAGCTCAACAATACGGGGCAGTTAAACACCAATCCCCACACACAGTTTCACTAACGCCTTTAACTAACTAACAACAGCAAGTCAACTACAGATATTCTCAGCTAACGCCCAACTAAGCTTGCTGACTAGCAACAGTTGAGACAAGTTTTAAAAAGATTAGGCTACCTAAATTACACACAACTATGTTCGCTAACTAGCAACAGCAGAAACAAATTAAGTTATGATACGCTTATCTGAATCGCGGGGGACGGCAGAAGCGACGACACAATCAGATGCACACAGAAATACAACTGCTTCATAACAAATACACTTGATATCCTCTTTTGGAAGATCTCCTCTGTTATACAAACACTGCTGCTTCATTACCCAAATACTGCAACTGCACATTCATAAGCAAAACAGAAGCACTGATAATTATTTGTTACAGAAATATAACTGCTGCTCACTTCATACAGAAATATAACTAGTAAATATTATGATAATTCACAATACAAATATATAACTGTAATGAAACTGTATAAATGTAATGAAAAAAAAAGTACTGACCATTCATTTTAACTGTTGGTCATTTATTTAAAAAAAATATATATATAAATCAATTCAAGGAATACAAATTTGCCTCATATGTATGCCTACACCCCCTCCTCAACAGCGCAAACACAGCGAGGTTCAGGCGCATTAATCAGATGGGGCTCTTTGCACAGCGCGCGTTCAGCGCACAGTGATGTGGACTGAGGAGTCTCCCTCAAAGTGGTCTTAATCAAAACGAGCCGATAAATAAATAAGCTCTGTTTTACGGAGTCTGTCTGGGTTCACGTGAGGCGATTTTAAATGAGGGTTCGTAACCAGGCTCAGAACCGCAGTTCAAACACGCGATTGATTGACTGGGCTGAAACAGTGCGTCGGGGCTACGCAGCTGAATACGGACCCTTGAGCTGCGGTCAGCGTTGTTGCTGTGACCGGGTAGTGCTATAGCAACAGGGCACAATCGAGCAGAGCCATATATTTAAAGGAAGACAACGTTGCATCTGTTACAGTTGTAAAATTTTCAGTGGCATTTTTTTTGCGGTGAGATCAGACACAAGGCTCTGAAGTGCCACATTAGTGAGCTGGGGGAGGGGCTTAGCACCGGCCCTGTCAGCTGACCGACTGAACACCGAGGGTTCCGCTGGGAAACGCAGGTGACCGTGACCGAGTCGGGCGGGGCCTGTCGGTGTGCGCGACGGAGCGGCTCTGCGGACCTGCGCTGCCGGGTGGGGGAGACAGACGGGTCGTCTCCGGGGAAACCGTTGCCGCTCCCGCAGCCGAGGAGCTTTCAGCACCTGCAGCAGACGCACCGCGCCGCCGGATTTTCCCCCCAGAACCCAAACCCGGCTCACAAAAGGGTTAAACTGTACTGGGGACATGCGTGAGATCTGTGTGTGTGCATGTGCGTGCGTGCATGCATGCGCGTGCATGTGCGTGTCAAGTGCTGCGTGTGCACCTTTGTTGATGTTGATGGCTGAATTTATGTGTTCTTTTTTCCTCTGTGAATGCATTGGTGTACATATGCACAGGTGTGTATGCATACATGCGTGTGTGTGTGTGTGTGATGTGTGTGTGCGTGGTGTGTGGTGCGTGTGTGTATGTGTGATGTGTGTGTGGTGTGTCTGTGTTCATCGGCTGAATTTATGTATATTTCTACTCTACGCATGCATTGTTGTTTGCGTGCATGAGCTCGTGTGCATGCATTTCCATGCCTCAGTCTACAGTCCCCGCACCTATGCGTGGTGCTACACAAAGCAGGGCCTCTTCCCCCCACCCTGCGGCGATATCCCACGATGCACGGCGGTCTCGCTCACGCGGCGATCTCGCTCCCATGCTGAAAGCAGCCCCTCGCCATTGTGATCCAATCCCACACCGCTGTGCCGCAATCAAAGACTCCCGCGCAGGCTTCGGTCGGGACATTACCTGCAGTAAACCCTTCAAAGGCTGTTCCAATAGGTGGTATCAGGTCACGGTGCATCTGATATTCAACACAGCTAAAATCTGCTTTTACGACTCCTGTCTGAGCCCTCTGCTGACTACGCGGGGAGCACGGATATCGATTCCTGGATTGATGGGTTTTATTTTTTTTAAAAGCAGCCATCAGACACATCCATGAATTCTGTTCTCAGCATTGCAGCTTTATCTGCAATGTAAGTAGGAGAACATTGGGTAACCACCCTCTAAGTCCCGGGTAAACTTTGAAAACCATTTTAGGACTCATGATGTGAAAGGGACCCTGCGATAGATGGGCAGCCTATCCAGGGTGTATTTCTGCCTCTCGCCCCAATGCATGCTGGGATAGGCTCCAGGGCCTCCCGGGACCCTGCCCAGGATAAGCGGGTATAGATAATGCAAGGATGGATGATGTGAAGGTGGCGATCAATCCAGTATATCTAGTTGTAGGAGGAATGCAGGGGCAGCCTTACCCACGTATCCCGGCGTCCCACACGCCGTGGACATGACGTCACCAGTGCCCTCCATTTTGGACAGGCCAAAATCACTGATCATGATCTTCGACTCGTCCTGGGGGTTGAAGTACAGCAAGTTCTCTGGCTGGAAAAAAAAAGGGCAACAGAACATCACAACATTAGGAAAACGTACGCATACACACACACGTACGCTACACGTACACGTACACACACACAAACATACGCACGCACACACGTTCATGTATACGCGCACGCACACACATTCACACACACTCAGAGTAGCTAATGAAGAGAGGCACAGAATGGGGAATGACGAGAAGGAGTGAATGCAACGGAACTCCATCGCTGGAAAATACTATGGTAATCAGAGACGCAATCAACACCTTCCACGTTCCTGAATATTTCTCTCGCAGAACTTGCGAGGCTCGCAAGGCAATTATTTCTCGGTCTTGTGTCGACAAGAAAGCGCGCCGCCTTGGAGAGAGAGCGAAAGAGAGTCAGAGAGAGAGAGACAGCGAGAGAGCGTGTCGCGGGTGGAAGAGTCCGCAGGGTTCCGCGTGCTCCCCCAGAGCGCTACGCTCAGAGCGCTAACGGGCTGCGGTGCTGCAGGTGTCGCCCTGTTTCCACTGTAGGGCGCAGCTATGTGTGCGCTAGCGTGCTAGCGCCGCGGTAGCGCCGCCATAAATCAAACGGAGCGGTAAACAAAAGCGATAACTCGCCTGCACCGGAGGTTAATAGTTCCGTGAATAACGCGTATAAATCAAGTCTTTGGGGGGGGGAGGGGGGGGCGGCAGACAGCGCAATTAAAGCTGGGAGGACGCAGTGCTGACTGTGGCCTGCAGCCCTGCGGGGAGATGGGCCGCTGGGCTCGAGCATCACCCAGGGACGGGAGAGCTCCAGTCAGCCGGGACAACCGGGTCTCCTTGCTCACTAGCACCCCTGCTGGCCGGATCTGTGCCTGCAAGTCCCCCTGCATGCGAGCGTCTTCCTCTGACTAATGTCTGCGCAAGCCCGGCTAGCGAACAGCGGTGTGATAGGAAGTGACATCACGCGCGTCAGAGGAGAGCGCGTGCTTATCTGCGCTCTCTCTCGAATCGATAGCCGAGGCTGCCGCAGCGAGTACGGATCAATAAAATGGGCGATTCCAATTTGGGCAGAAAAAGGCTGTAAAAAGCGTTTAAAATAAAGGCCTTTACTAAGGGCTGCTCTGACATGGTTATGAAGCAAACGTCCTGCCCCCCCCTCCCCCTCCCCATTGTGATGGACCACTTTAATAAGGTCGCAGAATAGAGAAACTGGCTTATTTATGGTGTATACTGAGGAAATCTACGTGGGAGTGCTCCTCCTGATAAGCACTGTGGGAGGGAGTGTGAACTGTGGAGAAGCAGGATGGAGAAGAGAAGGTGAGCAGATTAGCACCTGCACACAATCCTGCAGGAGACATGGTACTGCAGCACCTGCGGTGCCTGATGTGAGAGCTATCAAGATCAGGTTCTGTGTGTGTGTCTGTGGGTGTGTGTGCATGGGTGGGTATGCGTGCATGTGAGCGTGTGGTTTGAGTGTGTGGGGGGGGTGGTATGTGTGTGTGTGTGTGTGCATGTGCGTGCATGTGAGTGTGTGATGTGTGTGTGGGTGGTGGTTTGGTTGTGTTTGTGTGTGTGCAGGGTACGTGTGTGTGTGTGTGCATGTCAGCGTGTGGTGTTGTTAGCGTACATTCGCAGGCGCGTCCGTGTGGGGCGGTGCAGTACCTTGAGGTCTCTGTGGACGATGCCCATCTTGTGGAGGTAGTTGACTGCGTCCAGCACCTGTCTGATCAGCGTGCTGGCGTCCTTCTCCGTGTAGAAGCCCTTCTCAACGATTCGGTCAAACAGCTCGCCCCCTGACACCCTGGAGAGAGAGAACGCGGGGAGGAGGAACCCCCCAAAAAACGCCCATCACCAGGGTGCTCTGCGAACCGTGAACCGAAGCAGGATTTCATTCACACTGCGAGACCCAAACAGAAACCATTGCAGACTTCTCCCAGTCAGTGCAGCGCAGCTCCAGTCCCAGACGGGGAGAGACACAGCCAGTGACCCACCGCCAGATTCAATCAAACACGCTTAACCAAATCTCAGGGCACATGCAATTCAATCAAACCGCATTTAGGCTTTTTCAGATTCGATCATGCAAAATTCAATGGTGGTAAAAGACGGAAAAATCCAATAAACGGGAAAAGGGGTGGACTGAAAATTTGTGGTGCCTGGGCTGGGTTTGTTTTTGTTTTTGTTTTTTTTAAATCACAAGTGAACTTGCTCTTTGCAAACAATCTGTTTTTCTGCCTCCAGCTTTAAAATTCACACTGTTTTCATTCAGTTAATGAATTAGAACAATCAGTGAATTGAAGAACACCATAACACGCAATTTATTCAGAATTTTAGCAATGAAGTACTTGTTTCCCCACTTGTCTTTATATATATGTAGAAAGTTATTGTTTTGCACCAATGAATAGAAAGAAAACACACACTGATTAGTCACAGAAGAATAAAAGATGTTTCAACTGCTAACCATACAATTTACTTTTAAAATACTGTTGGATTACAGTATTCTTCACAATGGATTAACAGATGAGGTATTTGCCGGTATATTCTGATGTTGAGAATGATTAATGAGTTTCAGCAGACGTCATATATACGTGTATTGTAGCTTGTACCTGGCCATAATGGCTTAACCATCACAGTACCAAAGAAGACCACACAGGCTGTAACAGGTCGCCTATGCAGAAGCCCGTGAGGTGTTTGGTCTGACACTAAAACATGCTCCGGTTCAAGCCTTCCTTCGTCTCTTCTGAAGCTGTGCGATAGTAACCTTTCCGTTTTTCACGGAGAAGTTCCTCGCCTCGTTATTAGAGATCATTAAAATAAAGCTGGCTGTAAAAAAAAGTCCCACTGACCTTCGACCAGCAATTAGCAGGAAGTTCAGAAGTTTTTTCTGCCGAGACAACTTTACAGAGCGAAAACAGAAACTTCTCTTTACAGAAACATCTAATGAAATATTAAAAGTTGTCTCTAAAAAATGATGGCAGCTATTTCAGTTAGAAAAGATTTACGCAGCAAACAATCAATACAGTGTCCTGGTGTCTGTCTGTCACTCTATAATACCGCACCCAAAATCTGCCTTGCACATGGTTCCTTACTGGCCTTTCAGTGAACAAAAAAAAAAACACAATCAGGAGTAAATGAAAACACTGTAGCAATTAAATCCAACAAACCAAGATGTCTGAAAGCCATGGTAAATTTAAAGATTAGGTGACATTTTTAAGGAACAAAAGTAGAGTTCACCCTTTCCTGGCGATCATTCATCAACTCCATTTCAATCGAAATTAATTTACTTTTAATTACGTTACCAGAATGGTAGAAAGTTTTCAAGCAGCACCAATCTATTTTCCCAAAGATTGATGTCTTCTTCCTAAAAGCTGTGCTATGGAGTTCAGCCTGAGCTGGGCCTGGAGCGTGCTGGAAACGCGAGACCCGACCAGACACACTTCGGCACGCAACCGCAGGCCTGACTAACGCTGCCTGGCCAACCACGAGCAGCCCGTGGGACCCTATCGTCGTGACAACGCAGGCCCAAACGCAAACGCCTCCGCCAAACAAAATATTTGTCGCCCGCGCCGGGCTCGGTAGTTGAGTACGTCAGCGCGGGTTGAATGCCGCAATGGGGGGGGGGGGGGGCGTGCCAAAAGAAACACTCACACTGCCGTGCAGGTCTGGTGGTCAATACTGCATTTGTGTCTTAAACCCAAACCCAGACCAGGTTTAAACGCAAACGCTGCTACATTGCGCTGTTCGGGCGCTGATGCGAATGTGGCGCACGTACGAATGCATGAACACATGACACAGATACAGGAAGTATTTCATTTATTTTAATTTGACCGTTTGATATGTTAGCAGTGTTCAGCTACGCAGTTCAATATCAGCTACTTAGGCCCTGCACCTGTATGGAGTTAAATGAATGTAAGCCACCTGAATGAGAGACAGAAGTAACGCAGGAGACCGGCTCGACTCTAGTCAAATAGTGTAAGACAGGTATTTCTTAAACGTGTGTAGGTGCAATGGTTCCTGTTATGTTCATTTTTAAACAGTCAATGCAGTGAAATGGAGTACATAACAATGGGACGTTGTGTGAGGTGGAGCTACAGAGGGCGCATTTACAGGTGAGGAAATGGGCCGATCTGATTGGCCGTAATGAAAACAAACCCCCCCCTATCACACCCAAAGTTAATGTTTTCCCATCGAACCGGTCTCTTTTACGACCGTTGCCGTAGCTCACTAAACCTGATGGACAATAATTAGCCACACCTGAATTAGCCAGCACCTGATTGGCTGTTAAAATAGGGCCTCCAGTGTCCATCACCCACAAATAACAAAACTTCAGTGGAAAGAACGTCTTGACATACGGGCGTGTAAAATCTATATTGAGGCTTTGGGTCAGACTAACCCGGGTACTTTAAGGCTTGTTTCGGTTTGACTAAATTGTATATTCCCACAGAATACCAATAACAGTCCGTGCAGGAGTACAGCCTGTTATACTGTCAGACCAGACAGGAGGAGTACAGCCTGTTGAGATGTTTAATACGTACAGGGGTACTATGGGAGACTAGCCGCAGAGAAAGAAGGCCGACCCTTAATACGCACTCTTTTATTTCTCATTTTTCACCTCTTGATCAGCAGAGGGTCCCTGAGCACTGATACTCCTGAAATCCTCAGAACGCAACCTTCCCAGGTTTCATAATCCAGCCCCCTGGTCTGGCCTTTTCCCACAAAAAGGCAGAGCCTGCCCGTCGTGGGAGTTTGAACACCTGACAGCGGAGACATCGGCGGGGAGCCGTTACAGCTAGCGAGGAGCGCTAACGAGTTCACCTGCGAGAATCGACTGCGTGGTCGCGCGAGCACCGGGAGCAGCTGAGGAGAGAGAGAGAGAGGCTCACCAAAGACATCTGAGACACGTGTGGGCCACACAAACAGCACACACAAACCATACCGTGTACAGCCCCGCCCCCGCTGTCCGTCTGTCTGTGCTCCTCTCATGACAAACACATGGCAGGGACAGACTGACAAGAGCCCAGGAGTTAGGACCGCCTCCTCTTATATATCAATATAGCATCAAAGCATTATAATGTACTATGTGTCACAGACTATACAAGAGAAGGTACAAACTCAATTTTCTCTAGTATCAACGTGGCATCGATTCCAGACGGTACACTTGCAGTGTCAGTTTGAAGAAAAAAAAAAAAAACAGGCCATCACATGTGACTAAGCGCACTCTTCTAACTCGGCTAACTCGGTAGAGGCTAACTGTGGAGGGAAAAGCAGCAGCAGATGTAGTCTGCAGGAGATGAGATGCACCTCGTCCACACTCCCAAAATTCACAGAGGATGCTGCAGTGATGACGCAGGCCTATGATTGGGCAGAAAGGGAAAGAAACTCCCCCCTTTAAAAAAAAAAAAACAACAACATTAAAAAAACAGGTTTGCTCTTTTGGAGCCCCCAGATTAGGGGCTATTAAAACTCTCCCAAGCCACAGGCGAAATGCAGAGAATTCCTACGTAAATGCAGCCGCGGTAAAGTCACGTCAGACTCATGTTTACTGGCCGCAAGAGAGGCACACTCACCCGTTTAATAGACCCGGGGAAGGGACTGCGTGGCGGGGAAGGGAATTGTGGGTAATGAGTTGAGGGGGCGGTTAATCTGGTTCTCAGGCCGACGCCGGAGACGTTAAGTAGCCTAGCAGCACAGCTCACGCACACACTCACCCGGAGGTCACGCTGACCTGAAGTTAGCGTACGAGACGATCTCGATGTAGAGGACACCCACGTTACGGCAAAGGGACTCCCCCCTCTGTGTCTCTTTCATTTCCCCCGTCCCGCCGTCGCTCGGAAACCCGCAGGCCCCCGGTCGACGACACGTCACACGGGTCTCCGAACGAGCCCGTCGCACCGGAGCGGAGCGATGAATCATCGCTGCGTTATGGAAGCCCAGCGAGAGCCTGGTGTGTAAGCTGCCGCTGCCGCTGCCGCTGTTTTTTTATTTATTTTTTTATTTCCTGCCACCAGTCAAACAGGAGGCCAGCTTCCGAAGTGCAAACCTATCATTTGCAGCACTTAGCCGGGCGACGTTAACACCGCCGCCGCGGCTGGCCGACGGAGACCGCGCTCGTGACCCGCGAGGCGTCTGGGTAGGCGGGGCCGCCGCCGTCGCCGCGGCGGTGAGGTTCCGTCGCGCCGCGTTCCGTCGGTAATGCGCAGGAAACGCGGGAGACCTGACGTGCGTTCCCTCGTGTGCGACGTACTGTACCGCAGCTACAGCGGGAGCGGGGTTTAGGATCCCCGGCATGCCTGCCCAATATCAACAGTCATTAAGGGTGTGTGTGTGTGTGTGTGTGAGAGAGCGTATGTTTGTACGCACTCATGTGCGTGTGTGTGTACATGTGCATGCACATGCATGAGTGTGTGTGTGTGCGCATCTGTTTGTGTGTGCGTGCGTGTATTTGTGCTCATGTGTGCGTGTGTCTCTGTCTGTCTGGATGTGCGTGTGTATTCATAATTCACCACTAGAGGGTGCTCATCTCATCCAGTTTCAGCATTAGCTAAAAACAGACACGTTCGGTCTCAGGCAGACTAATGAGATATGCGTGCTGCTGTTGTGCTGTGTGAAATCATCACTAAAACTAACGGGAGCAGCAAGGTTAGAATGCCTCACTTTATCAGATAAATAGTTCACGGCACACTTACATAGGATCAAAATATCTTTTTTCCAAGGAAGGAAGAGTCTCCTTGGAGCACAACATTCAGAAAATGATAATCTGTTACGAAAAGCAACTAATATACAGCATAATGAATACAGAGAATAAGAATGTTCACAGTTCAGTGGGTTCATAGCTTCCTCTTCTGGTACAGGGACTTCTAAAAACAAGAACGATTCCATCAGTTTCATAATTACATGCATGAATTTCACACCAGGAGGCACATAAAGCTATCGCTCGAGAGGACAATAAACATGTCAAAAAAGAGAAATAAGCACTGCACATGAGTTATGCAGAGTTCTTCTTACATAGAGCATTTCACTGTCACCATTTCTCTTTTTTAACATCATGCATTAACACAGAAACTGTCACTTACACTGAGAAAACCACTTCCGCTGATTCAGATACCCTGACATTTTACATTATTACTGACCTTCGCTTTTCACTATTCATAACCCTGGACTGGACACTAAGATGTAAAACCCAAATACCCTCATGTTTGGAGTAAAGACCAGTTTACAGTTACGCGACGTGTGATTGGACAATGGATACTGCTAGACTGCCGCGCACATTCCATTATTGCTCGACTTTGATATTGAACACTGTTGCTCATTAAACGTACAAACACGCGCCTGATAAGAACGCATCGCCAAAAGGGAATCATTAATGCCATCTCTGTAGTCTGCCCGGTCGGCAGCACACAGGCACGGAAAACCATCGCAATTGTGCTTATCCAACTCACGACAGATATGTGGTCTTCCGTTTTATTTATTTTAAGGCAAGGCTAGTTGATGACTTTACACTTCGCCGAAGATAATTACAGAAGATGAGAACGTTCTATAATAATATTGTCATGACAACTGAGCCGGCGATGGGGTCAAAGTTCAGCACAGTTTAAGTTTCAGCGATGGGCACAACGAGGATAGCGACGATGACAAATCCTCTGTCACTCTAGTATAAACTACGCGACCATCAAATGTGATAATCGCCAGTGGCAACCGTAAACTGGTCTTAAGGGTTAAGTAAAAGGGGGCCAGTCCAGAACTAAACTGCACACTGCTGTTTCTTAGAACAAGTCTAATTAAATCTCCTTTCTAAAACCACCCAGCTATACGAGCAGCTAATACAGAAATCTACATCAAGTGATCTGAGCAAGGAAATCCATAGAAATAAAGATGGCAGTCTTATATTTAGCCCAAGAGCCAGAATGGAAGGATTCTCCACTGGAAGGTGACAGTGGCGCAGTGTGTTGAGCAGCACCCAGTCAGGATAACTGCCACAGCTCTAAGCTGAACTGCAAGCTGAGCTTGAGCAGGAACAGAAACAGCACGGGAGCCATTTTGGGCTGGGTTGCAGGTTTACATCCTGAGTGGAGCTCCCAGAAGTCTCAGCGAAAGCCCAAATGGCTCCGCTACGCTTTGAGAGCTCCAGTTCTATCCCATAACCACATGCGAAATAAAGAAGGTGACTGTGTTCTGCGTGCTAAAGCCACGATCGATGTAATGCAATGAGACCTACGGCTCAGCTCCCCCAGCCCTGAAACAGGGGGGGGTCATGTGATGCTACGCATGTTATCTGCGTCAGTGCTTTGATCATGTTGCATATACACCGGGTGGTCGAGTAATTTAACTAGATAGGTCCACCACTGTCGCTCAGCTGAATGCACTTACGTCCTCTTACACCCTAACTCACTCTGGATAAGGGCACCGGCTAAATGAATGCAATGTAATATAATTAAGCAATATGGCACGAGAGGCCGTGCTGTATCCTGAACACAGTAACTCCACTACGCATCGTGTCTAACAACTCCCCTGCGTCCATGACTGTATGCACGATACAGCACAGCCTCGAGTGCCGTATCACTTACATAAAAAGGTTATGGCGTACATAGACAATTAATTTATGACATAACATTATTTATTCGGCAATTTTATTTCCTAAGTAACGATTTGTGCTCGCGGCGATACTGTCACTGGTTTACAATCACTGTAAGATGCGGTCTCAGCCAATCAGCATCCAGGATTGAAACAACCCGTCTTATAATGAAAAGAAAATCAGGAGGTCATAGGGTCCGTGTGCCACACTGCTCTCCATGGAAGCCTTTTTTCGTTGGGTCCGCCAGGGCCTCAGGCCTACAACCCCCCACCCCCCCTTCCCGGCCACGGGGGAGCCAAGGACACAAGACCTGCCATGAGGAACAGAAGGTGGTTCGCCGAGACCGGCCAGCGCTGGGTTAGCAAATAATCAGGTCGTCCTGCAGGCGACAGATCCCGGCACCACCCCCATTCCCCCTCCCCAAACTCCCCCCACACTGCCACGGGGGCCCCCAGGCTCTCGGCAGACAGATGGTGGCCGAGGGGCCGGAGGGGTTGTTCCACTCTAGCGCCGCCCTACGGGTACGGGCGTGCCAGTCAGGGTAATTAATCACGAGCCGCGGTCACATCCTGGGCCCATTCATCCTCCCGACCCCCTCACCGAGCTCACCGCAGGCCCTCTGCATCCGAGGCCACCGCGCACGCCGTCCAATCAGAGGCCTGCATTCCACCGACATCCGTCCTCAGCTTTGGCGAGTGTGAAATGCGAGAGTTCGTTCCGTGCTCCGCAAAAATATCACACGGCGAAGCCTTTTCAGTTCAGAATTAAGTAAAGTGCATCTGCATTGAAGAATAAAGACTGAAATAAACTGAAATGACAGGTTTTTATAGGTTATGTGAGTAACCACACTCCTAGGCAGGGCTTGGAAGGAGGCATTAGCAGCCGTCACCTGCGGGGTGCGGGTAGAATTCGGCAGTGGCTGTGTGACTTCGTCGCTCTTACCAGCCACTTTGGCGGATGACCTTTAGGTAGCATTTTCTATGAATGTCTACCACCTCTCTCTCTCACACACACACACACGCACGCACGCACGCACACGCACACGCACGCACGCACACGCACACGCACACGCACACGCACACGCACACGCACACGCACGCACATGCAAGCCGCTTATTCCTGGTCATGGTTGGGGGGGGGGGGGGGAGTTAGGAATATACCCTGGACAGGTCACCAATCCATCACAGGGCCCACACACCATTCCCTGGGAACAAACCAGAGCAGGCCTTAGGTCGGGATTCAAACTCGGTACGTTCTTGCTGTGAGACGACAGTGCTATTCACAGTACCACTGTGCCGCCCAGTTTTATCAACCATAAAGTGCCATTGTCTAGTGTATTTAACTCATCTGGTGCGCTGAAATCCAAACAATTGGTTTGACTCACTTCTACTCCGGTCTCTCATGCGTTTATTACCCAAGGACACAGAGAGGGAAGATAACATATGACATCTGATCACTCACTCATAATCTGTTTTATTAAACGCTAACAGGACAGAGCGATAGTCCTTAAATATTCATCTTCGATGTGAGCATACACTGTGCTCATTAACACCGAGGGTTTGCGCGTAGCCTGAGTGCCCCTGGTTACAGACACGGAGACAGATCCAATTAGGGCTCCGGCAAATTAATATTCAACAAAGTTTCCGCAGAAAACGGGGACAGAAAAAAATTAATTGAGATCTGCCACTCGATGTGAAGCTGATGCAACCGCCCTTTAGCCTCCAGGAGAACGAAGCTGGCAGCATCTGTGAATCGCATGATCGGAAATGACATGATAATAAATTATGGGTTTTCGAACATTAATCGTTTAAGCTCTGGCGGCCATCAGGGAAACCCGAGTAGGCTATCAATTTAACGATGTAACTAGATAGATTTTACAACGGCCGGATATCTTTCAATGTTTCATTCTCTCAATGTTCACCTAATGTACAGCCGCTGCTATCGCGCTACAGTGCCGTCACCGGCACCGTTATGACTGCGTTTCAACCTGACTGAGAGCGAGAGGCTTAATTAAATTCGGTGCCTTGTAACCATGGAGCAATCAACGGACACAGACGCTGAAATAACAAAACTGCTTTAATAACGGGGGAAAAAATCTGTTGCTCCTCATCAGCGTTGCATAACGACTTGCATAAGATGAGCATAATTAGCTGATCGCCAGTCACCGTGCGTCTCCTGAGCCGGTCCACTCTGCAAGTCTGATCACTCCTTGAGTTTCAAGCGGTAAACATGTAGCCCACGATTCTGCTTACGAAAATTAAATATGAACCGCCACTAGGTTATGATATCAGATCATCATCACGGTCTCCGCGACATCTGTGTTTTTTGCTCTCTCTCTCAATACCGTGATCGGGAAACACAATTATCGAAACTTAGCCAAAAACCTTGCAGAACATTTATCTAAGCAAGAGTCCTGTTATGAACGAGAAACACTTTATTTTAATACTACAGAAAAGCATTTACATTTTTCCAGATCTCCAAATGTTTCACAATGAATGGGGAAACTCAATTTAGCCACCACCTGTATCACCCACCTGGGTGATGTACAGCAGCCATTTTACAACAGAGCTCTCACCACACATTAGCTGAGATGGCGAGAGAAGCAAGTCTTAGAGCCAATTAAACTGGGGATGATTAATTGGCTGGGTTGAAAAAAAAAATACATATAGGGAATTTTGCTAGGACACCAGGGAACTCCCAACTCCTAGCAATAAGTAACCTGGGATTTTTAAAGACAACAGCGAGTCAGGACCTGGGTTAAATGTCCCGTCGGAAAGACTGCGTCGCCTACAGCACCACGCCCTGATTGGCACACCGGGGCACTGAGATTTGTTTGGTTTTGAGGGACGATCACCACCCCCCCTTACCGTCCCACCACCCCACCAACCCCACTTCCAGCAGCAGCTTAGTTTTCTCAGGAGGTTTCCTATCCAGGCATGAGATGAGCCCACACCTACTTGGCTTCAGCCATTTGGCAGGACCGGGGGGTACATGGTGGTACGGCTGCTGGCTGTCTTCAATGGATCACTTCTCAGCTCAAGTATACATTTATGCTAACCTCTTCCATTTGGGCTTTAAGTTTGCTACCCTAACCCCAACCCTACTGTAGTGCAACTGGATAATACAGAACTGGTTAGCATTTCACAGAAACAAGTCATAAAGGACCCTAAAAACGAGCAGCTGTTAACGGTCTCGGTGGCGAGAGTTGAAACAGCCTGCTAAATAGGGCCGGGGGGGGACAGAATGCTAGTCCAGCACCGTGGTTATGATCTGTATCACAAAAGAACAGGAGACAAACCATTTCAAATTCCACTCTAACCGTATCTCAGTATGAAGTCATTTCCTAATTCCCCCCCCAGCCCACTGCGGCCTACCCCAACCCCAACCCCCCCCCTCGTCTCTCCACTGCAGGGAAATCATCATTCGGTTCGGTCGCCGTGCCGAGTGCCTTTATCCCCGGGCCCGGTGGAAAACCCTACAGAGAGCACTTCACCCTGATTCATGCCGCAATATCTCAGCGACCGCGCGCGGACGGAGAACGAGCCGCCCCTATTCTATCAGGGGAAAAGTCCTGAGAGAGCAAAAAAAAAAGAAAAAGTGGCAATGACTCTCGGTTACTTACATCCCCTGCTTTTGATAGCCCCCCCCCCAGCCCCCCGTCATTCATCATAGACTTGGCGCGGCGCTAAGGCTAGGCATAATGGTCTGCATTCACTCTGCACAGCACTTTGGCCCCCCAACCCCAAAGCCAGGCCGGAGCCAAAATGGCGGCAATGCACAATTTTTGCATTTGTTCCCATCAAGGTGGTAGATACCCGTTATTTTACATCACGTTGCCGTCTTTCAGCATAAGCTCTTATCCAGGGTGATTTAAAATGCAAGAGAACGTCTACCTGACAGGAGCTACCAGATCAATGGCTGCTTATGCAACATCAGCAAAAGCACTAAATGCAAGTCAAATATGCTTACTTGGGAGCATGCTGAAAATCATGAACACACTCAGATAAAAATCCATAACAAGAAGCCATAATTGAGTGTGATTAACCCGTTCCAAACATCCAAATGGGAGTTGAGCTCACGCTTCAGAAACCTCATGCGCCCCATCTCTGTGAACGCCGCGCGGTTGTTTATCGACAGCCTGGCGCTGCATTAAATGTCTGGCGCATGTAAATAACCAAAACGGTGAAAATTTTATTTAAAAAAAAAAATCTTTATCGCAACCCGATCTGTTACTTCCCTTCCCACATTCAAGCGCTCTCTCTCGTTAGCCTGAACCACAGCAGCGTGACTCACAGCGGCAACGGCTAAAAGAACAGCCTCCAAATGGCAGCGTTCGCGCATGTCAATACCTTCCCCCGCAGCATTCATTTCCCCCCCTCCCTTCGGCGCGTTCGCCAGACGCGACAGTTGTGTGCGAACTGTTCGCCTCGCCCCCCCCCCCGTACCTGGCTGAGCCCAGCCAGCCGTGTCGAATAAGGCACGGCCCCCGTCTGACACGTACGCTTGCTCACACAGCGGCTGCATCGACGCGCGGTGCTACGTTCCTCACTGCCCCACTGCACATCGCAAGACCAACCCAGCACGGCTACCAGAGGATTAGTTTTCTTCTTCTTCTTCTTCTTTTCTTTTAAAGAAGTGCGATCGCGTTCTCATACCCTTCGTTCTTTATTCTCGGAGCTTAAAGCCGCTCGGGGCGCCGAACGCCAAACCCGATTTTAACATCAGCCCTCGCAGCGCCCGCATTTAACAGGCGCAGTCCCATGATGCTCCTGAGCGTACGTTAGCTCGCCAGCTGCTGGGCTCCAAAGTCCCGCCATTTTGAGTAGCCGTTTGTACAAACGAAAGAAGCATTTTCCACAGGTTCCCGGGCCTCAGAAGTGTGAGTAAGTGCCGTAAGGGTGGGGTGGGGGGGGGTGGTGGGGTGGGGGCTTATTGGGAGTGTTTGCCCACAGAACCCTGCCTTTGCAGTAACAGCTCCGTGTGTTCGCGCTCACGCCTGCCTTCACAACACATTCAATTAATGACAAGCGGCTTCTCCTACCCTCTTTTCTCACTCTCCCTTCTTCCAGTTGTCTCTCTTTTACGGGATTTAACCCTGCTGCCAAGGCGAAAAATAACAGCGAGGAGGTCTCGCGGTAAGCAAGCAGACGGGAAACGAAACCCATCTCCCCTAAATCCCAAACTCGAAATCCCCCAGCCCATCTCTTGCTTAATTAAGGTTGTTGGACACATGCCCTTAAATCCTTTCATAATTTTCCATTATCCTTACAAACAGAATGGAGGCTTGGCTCATTATCTCTGCTTTGTCTTTGATTTTCTTCATTTTCTTCCAAAATTGTTAGTTTTGGAGGCCAGGTGTCTACACGTTCACCCGTTAGGAGCCTACTGATTCACCTCAGATTGACCTCTTTTTCTGTAACATTTTGCAATACATCCCAACGAGCACAACTTCTATTCTTCATGGTATGCGTAACTATTTCTGACCTAATGTGGCTCAAGAGGGTAAAGTGGGTCCCTCCGAACACAAAAGGCGTAATTAAGAAAAAAATAACCGCTTGTTAAAATTCTGGAATTGCAATTGTGGCTGGAACAAAAACCATCAAACAAAGGGGTCCCCCAGGACCGAGTTTGAGACCCATTGCTTTAAATAATGCGGTACTGCTACGGGCCTGTACGCATACGCGCAAGTGCAATTTCCCCTTTTCAGCGATGTGAACGAATTGACAATAAGCTTTTCAGCACTCCTCCCCCACTGTATGTATCTCTCCTCTGACGATGCGCTGACCCGATAAGGCTTTTGGGCCCGGCAGAGGGAAGACTCAGTGTTCATGTCTGATACATCCGCACTACGGCCTTGGAGAAACGCTCCTGCAGTGCTAAGAGGCAGCCACGCGTACGGCTGGGGGTGCCTCCCGCTCGCTTGCTCGCTCTCTCGCTCGCATCGGCCATCTTAATTTGACCGGGCCCCGCATTTAAGGAGAAACGAAGACGTCTTTACCGTTATCTGACAGGGGTTTCATTTCTGAAGACGCGGACCAGGCCCGCAGACACCGGTCCGTATCCGATATCTCATCGCCGAGCGGCGGTCTAATCGCATTAGCCCAGGACAATTAGGCTGCCAGAGGAAATCCATCTTTTTTTCTAATTCAATTCTAATCTAATCCCATATTTTCACATTTAGATTTTCTCCGTTTCTGTTGGTGTGAAATGATTGCATGAGGCACACTGAGCACTAACACAATGATATATGCTGTCATATACAGTAAGCATCGGACGCTCTTGCTCATCATATCAGTAAGAAGCCAGTATCACGGAGACCTGAAGCGTAAACGGTTACCGCTAATAAAAGCGGCAGGATGAGGTTTGAATTCTTCTCAACTGACAGTATGTGGCCAGAGATCTCTTATCGGGGGAAAGAGAGAAAAAGAAGAGAGATTTCCTGATTTCCTCCACTCCTCTGCGCAGTGACCTCTCGTGTTCTCAGTACACGATCGCACCGATCAGAGAGAAATCCTTCAGGGATAATAGCTGAGGATTTTATCCTTCCGCGTATTCAGAGAGAACAGCAGGCATATGCTCGTGCGTGTGTATGTTGGGGGGGTGGGGGGGTGGGGGGGGGGGGGGTATGCCTATTGTGATGAGAAGATAACCTGCATGTTTTTGAGCTAAACCCTGCGAGAGGAGGGATGGTATTACTGCAACACCGCAATTCACGGAATCGACTCAGCGCACCTGTGACAGGTGTGAGTCATCCCAGAGAAGATTCCATCAACCCAAGAGAGTTCCTGGATGGGATTCTATTAAAGATATTCCACATGCAGTCAGAAGGAGCCGAAAACCCATCAATTGGATGAAGCCTAGAGTACTGCATGACCCAGTTGGAATACTGTAAAATAAACTGTGTTGGGTTCAAATTAAGTGGTTGACGTGTAATGGTTCGGTGCCTCATGTGTCAATCAATCTGACTGAACACAGCCCAGAAGACCTACTGGTGTAGTCAGGTTCGTCCTGCCCCTTATCACTCATCCTGCATTAACAGGAGCATTTCACGTTCAAAACTGTCGCGTTTACAACAGACAGCGGTGGATACACTGATCTTAAGGGTGAGGGGGGGTACAAGAAAACTGTCACACTGCGCCCCCTGGAGGTCAGTGGGATCGGTTAAACTTAATTCTCCAGACCTGCCAGTTCCCACGCGGCAGATTTTAAAACCCCCGGCTTAACGTTCGAGCAACATCGCAGCGGCGTTAATCGGAAGCTAGCGCTGCTGCGGGATCACATCGGCGTTTATTAGCTGGCCGCGAAGGCCCTGCTCTTATCACGTTTCCGAGCTTGAGGTGGGCTGCGCCGTGCCATGTTTCCATTCCTCCCCCGGTCCTTCATCTCCGAGCCGAACCAATCAGCTTGATCGACTGGACGACGATGGTGGCACTGCGTCGGGGGGGTTTTAAACAGACTTTTAAACAGTCTATTCCGGGACCTATTCACGACTCGGTTTTGTAGAAATATAAGGTGATGGGTGTATGTGTGTGTGTGTGGCGTGTGGGTGTATCTGTGGGTGAGTAGACCGCTGGCTTATGGAAAAGTTATACTTGAAGTGGCACGTGACAGGTGAGTACTTACAGTTGCATAATCAGGTATAGATGATTGGAGCTTTCGTAGATGTCCTCCAGTGCAACGATGTTTTCATGCTTAATTCTAAGGGAAAGAAAAAGAGAATTCAGGTTACTGTGGTCTGGGGAATATTAGATCATTACTGCAGTTGTGAACTTAATGCACAGTACTTATACACAGTAAACCGGCCCAACCCTGCTACTTCGGCTTTGCAGTACAAAATCTGGTACTGAGCTCTGCAGCATATGTTTCTAAACCCCCAGTGAATAAAGGAACTTACAAAGAGTTAAAACTAATAGCTCAACCTGACTGGTCCAAATGAAGCGAGTTTATTTATAGAGTTTATCCTAAAATGCCCTATGGATAGTCCCATCACTGCACGCCATGGGCTGGTGTTCAGCGTTCTGTATATCACCGCTTCCCAGTCCACTCCTTGGGGACACCTCAGCCGGTTCCAGGTATTTGATGTGTTCCATCTGAAGCGCACCAGATCCAACCAATCGAGCGCTTCGTTTGTTGTATCAGGTGCGCCTGAGATGGAACACATCAAATACCTGGAACCGGCTGAGGTGTCCCCAGAGGAGTGGACTGGAAACCACAGCACAGGCCACATTCCAGTCAGCGAGCAAGAAACGGGAAACGCCACTGACCCAAATGCAGACGGAGACGATTCTTCAGGATACACAAAAAAGCCCAACAAACCAGTCTCCACAACAAATCAACATCTGATGCTAGCCTGGTGACACGAGCGTAAAAATGTGAATTCCTAGGCCAATACAAAGCACTCTCACAGCACTGCGGTTCTGTCGTCGCGACGGCTCGACAACATCAACAAATAAGAACCTTGTGCGTTTAGCGGGTGGTCCAAATTTGCACAAAAATGCGTTGCAACCGACCAGAGCAAGAATGATATCAAAAGCAAATGCAGCGTCCCCATCCTGGCAGTTTGACAGGCAGCAGTTTGAGCAGCCTAATTTCAGGTTCTGGAGCGTGTGGCAGTCCAGGTGTGCTGGCATTAGAGGTGGCACACTGAAGATGTCTCTGACACACACACACACACACACACACACACACACACACATCAGGTATTACTTCCTGTGACTGCATGGCAGCCGTAGGTGTGAACCTGCCGTGTGACATGATGAGAGGTTTCGATGGCAACCTTAATGAACGAGGAATAAACAGCACTTAGGTAATGTTTTCTTTGTGATATTTTTTTAGATAGTAAATGAAAGTCTTAGCTTGGGTTTCCCTCATTCTGAAGAACATTAAACCAACCGTTACTGCGACTGCACCTAGCGGGAGTGGTTTTAATGGTTTTTAAATCCTGCACTATGAGGCGAGCTGCGTACCCCACAAAACATTGAGCGTGACTCAGATACCATCGCATGGATCGCGTCTCCAGTAAGTGGAATAAATTAAGATAAAAATCTAATCCCGAAGAACATTAGTTTGTAAAGGGCCTCTCCTGGAGCTTTAAGCCACCAGTGACGGCACTAAACCGGAATTGGGTTTGCTAAAGGTCAGGCGAATCACACAAACACATTGTCCATTTGATGCTGAACAGATCAGGGCTCACAGCATGGAGAATCAGCCCTGAGTCAGTTCCCCTGTGTCACAGCCAGATCCGTAGAGCGCAGTGACACAATTTTCAATGTGTAATACACACAATTCCAAGAAAATATTATATTCTCCATTACCGCAGCAGAGAAACATTTGTCTGAAGAGACCGGCGACGGTCGCGCCCCCCTCCCGTGACAAAAGACCACAAAATGACTTTCTGTCATGGATTCGTATCCCGCGATGTCCACCAGCCTCACTTTAGAGCCATTACACGTCTCGCCGTTTCTGACATCGCCCCTCTCAAGAGATTAAAGAGATTGTCACTTAAATGGACAAAAAAACATCAGACGGTCTCAAATGAATGTCTCGTCTTGCGCACAGAGAGCTATGGCTGCTGGATTTTTGTAGAACATTCGTGCCGACGCGAGGAGAAACAGGCGCACGCCTCCACGGCCCTCTCCCTCAAAAAGTTAAAATGCAGTTTGTAATGAAACGCTTTAAAAAAAAAGTAACACTTGGGAGACCGCGGTTTAACGAGGTCCTCTGAGGCTTGTGTTTTTAGGGTGTGCTGAACGGTTCGCTCGCAGTCCTGGGGGGGGCGGAGGAGGGGGGGGGCGGAGATCTCATACCCGACTGGAGGCATTAGGACTGCATGCAGCTATTAATATTTGAGCATTTCAACCCAAGTGGATTATCATACAAATCCACTCAATTAGTCATTTGTTTGGTTTGAAGTCCCGCAGATAGGAGCCCATCTCTCCATAGGCTTCTCAATTCGTCCCACGGTGCAGGACCATTACATTACAGGCATTTAGCAGACGCTCTTATCCAGAGCGACTTACACTACTTTTACACAGCATTTTTACATTGTATCCATTTATACAGCTGGATATATACTGAAGCAATTTCGGTTAAGTACCTTGCTCAAGGGTACAACGGCAGTGTCCTACCTGGGAATCGAACCTGCAACCTTTCGGTTACAAGCCCAGTTCCTTACACACTCTGACCAGTGGGGCGGGATGTGGCCAAAGCAGCACTTTTGCTTCATACAGCGGGGGAAGGGGGGGGGGGATAATCCTATCCAAAAAGGGCTAGTGAGGGGTGCAGGCTTTTGTTTAAGCCCAACACTAAGGCACCTAATTCTACTGATTGGGGTCTTGATTGAAGACCACGATTCAGTTCATCAGTTGAATCAGCTGTCGAACTGCTGGGTCAAGGCAAAAACTTGCAGCCACACCGACCCTTTTTTCGATAAGACTGGACACCCCTGCAGTAGAGTGCAGAATGCTGTCTGTCACCAAGGGCATGCGCACGCATGTCCGTGTGTCTATAATTCAAACAGCACGTGCCTAAAATAGTCCCTGCACAGATAACGCCGGGCATTGCTGCGATTAGTGTTTAAAAGGAATAGCTTTCTGGGAAAGATCTGCAGCAGTGCAGTGCAAAAGAAAACGAGGATGAAAAACCAGTGGTTCTGCCTCGCTCCATCTTTTCCTCCCTCGCAGTTGACACTGTTGACTCCCCGATCATGCTTCACCATGGCAACAGCTTCATGGTAAATGTGCATGCATACACACATCATCTATTTGCACAGAATGAGAGGTGCTTTCCTGACCAGCGATAGTCCCGTAGGGTCTGAGAAACTCGCAACAGCACGCCAAAATTAAGTGGAGAGCGAACTTACAGCCCTCGACAGGTAAAGCGCTCAGATTCACTGCCCTCTCAGGCTTCAGAAGCGTAATTAAAAACCCTTCCTGGACCAGGATCCTCGGAGAACGGTTTTATTTCTTCAGGGCTGTTTTCAGACCACCGTGGGCAGATGCTCGTATTTACCTTTTGGAGGCTCGGCAGAGCGGCATGAATTAAACGAATCGTACAGCAGCTTCGCTACACGGTGCAAGAAAGCCGGGCGCTCAGCTTGGTCTGATGCATAGAGTCGGTTTTTCTTCTTCTTCTATTGCTGAACTCTACAAAACCTGTTTTCTCAAGAGTGTGACCCAAAGGCCAACGCTCCCCCCTGCCCGGTCGAGCTGACAGGGGAAGCCACACAGAGAGAAAAAAGAACAAGGAACTGAAAGCACAAAAAAAAAGGCAGCGATGAAAAGACGTTCGTCAGCCTCGGCAGGACACAACACACGGGCAGCGCGTTTGAGGAACCCGGCGGGGCTGCGGTCGGTTCGCGCTCGCGGTATCGAGCCGGCGAACGCGTTTCGGTTTCTTCGCCCGGGCGCGTGGGCAGTCGCCCGGAGAGGGGGCGTGGGCAGCCGCTTTCGGCACGATGCAGCCCTCCCCTTTGTTCTCCGCCACCTCTCTTAATTAATGCGATGCAAGGAAAAAGAGAGAAAGAGAGAGAAAGAGAGAGAAAGGGGGATGTACAGAGCGGAGCTAAGATGAGTGCTGTGCATACATTAGGATGGTGGCCATGGTGACGAAACTGCGCCTTCAACGTTGCGACTTCAGAAACACAAATCCCCAAACTTGGGTACTTTTTTTCCTTCTTAATGATTATCAGTACCTCCCCCCCCCCTTAATTTCCCTACCTCAAGCATCACCGTTATTCACTCTCCCAATGGGTCAATATCCATTTTAACCAAAACCAACACAAGCAATGAACACGAAGTTCACTGTTCATAATAGCCAAGTGCGGCACAGAGGTGAAATAATTTGTATTATTTTCTTACGTAAGGCTATGCAAACGTATCTGCCAGTAGGAAAACCGATAGGGGAAGAAAGCACCGCAAACCAACGCAGGCAATAATAAAAATTACCCATGAGCCTTTTCACCATCACCAAAAATGGGGGAGGAGATGCCCTCGCGCCACTCCACAGATGATGACAGTCCACTCACCGAAACATTTTATCCATGGTAATAAAGACATGACCACTTTACAGCCAAACCTCTGTGCCTAGACATGCAATATCCACCCACTTAGAGGCAAAATTAAAAGGAAAAAAAAAAGGAATAATTGTCAAAGATGATGAACAGCCCTTGACAGTCAGTGAAATGAGCTCTTGAGCCAGGACATGAAGGAACACGATGTCCACGGTCTCTCCAGCCTCCACACTCCAGCCTCGTCAGCGCGGCACAGGCCGTCCACAAAGCCGCACTTCAGCCGCCCGGCTCGAGAAAGGGCGCGTCCGCAAAAAACCCAGAATCCCATCGTTCGGCCTCATCCCGCCCCTCCGCCCCTCCACGCTGCACACCCCCCTTCCCCCACCCCCGCATGCAGGTAATCCTCCCATCAATCAAAGCTGACCCCGCCCCCCCGGGTCGGAGGGCCGGTGCCCGCTTCCAGACCTCCGCTATACAGCCGGAGCTTGCGCCGGAGCGCGGGGGCCTCCCTGATCCATCCCAGCGTGCGGCAGAGGCCTGTCAATCACGCCTGTTGCCAGGCGATAATAAGAGGAAAACAGGGCCGGGATCCCTCCCCGTAGCCACGGGATACAGGAGTACATCAGAGCGCGTCAGGCTCCGGTCCCCCGGGTGTGATTGTTGAGGTTGAGGCGGAACACACGACACCATCTGAGACAGATAAGCACTTCAACGCCACGGCCAGACTAAAGGCCTGCTCACACAAAAGAAGGCTGTGTCTCTGTATCGACAGGTAACCACCATAACAATACATCATCTGTATTACCCCCCCCCCCCACCCCCCCACACAGGCCAAGCAAAGCAAGAGTACTCCGGGCATGCTGATTCTGTATAACCCCATGGGATTATTGAATCCATAAAATCTCCCATATGATCTTCTATGGCAACAATAAAAAAAGAGAAGGAGCAGAAAGACATCCATTTACAATGACGCACTCCCTCATATTATTACTGCAACTCAGCCAGACCTTCACAAAGGCTTCTTAATTACATCAATGCCTTTTCTGTATTCTGTACGCTGTACTTGCTGTGACTAAAGAGAATTAAAGCAATCATTTTAAAGTTTAAAATCACTGGCACTTGCAGAGCTGGTTTCTGAGATGTGGATGATGGGGGAAAAAAAAGAGTTGATATAGACTGCAAAACGGAACCAGGGGGCCGTTCTGTTCTGGAACAATGAAAAGGCCAAATCCCCAAACTAACAGAGAGCTGGCACAAAGTGAGAACATGGCAGCCCCAGACAGATAAAATAGAACAGGATCTCCTAAAACAAAGGATATAATATAAATGTTATATTAACCTAATATCCTGGCAGTTAGTTTCTACTTTATGCTTCTCCATATTGTCAACCTCCCAGCATCAGCCAACCAAGGACAAACAGAAGCCAATGAGGGACCTGCAGCACCAATTGGCTGCATTGATGAGCAAAGCAGTTAAGTCACAATGAAAATCAGCCCTGTTCCGTTCCGTTATAATGATCCCCGGGTCTGAAGTGAAGTGTCTGCGGAGTTGATTACACCGGTTCCCCCAGCGCTTCCTGTCTGACCCTTCCCCCGATATTTCATCTCTCGGCCTCTCATGATTAAAATCAGTCGGCGCCGGGGCGACGCATCGGTGCCGTTCGTTCTGGCGAACGCTCGTTTGTCCATTTGTCGTGGCTCAAGGTCGCAGCGTCCCCTGCTGTAAATACAAGGCCCAACTGGTAAATACAAAATGGAGTCCGAAAAAAAACTTCCACAAGTGAGGGTTTACTGTGATACTGTCTTTATAATTAATAGACAACAGCCTAGGTAAGAACACCAATATGTATGTAAAGTATGCAATGTGTATGTATGTATGTATGAAATATATCTTCCTGAAGCTTAATGAAGTCATTTATCCTTGACCATTAACTTATTTGTGGCACAATGAAGAAGTTAGATTATAGCCAATAATACTAGAAATACGCTTAACGCGATTGTGTGCATCATTTTCCTACAGCCGAAACCCCTGGAAAATAATTTCATTCATTTGGTGCTCAAATGAACTTCATTCATTTAATGCTCAAAAGCACAACCATTGCTTTCAAATCAGTCAAATAATCCACATAAATGTATTTCAAAACAAATAAAATAATCAAGTCCTTATAGTTGTTAAAGCTTTTTTCAAAATACTTCAAACAAAAAGTCTAAAAAGGCCATGAAACGGCATTTTAAATGCATATTTGACCCAGGTCTGGTACCAACATGTTTTCCACTCACCATTCACCAATTTCCATGTATGAGTCATTTTATTCAAACGAAGCCACAGAGAGAAAAACACAATTCTAAACAACGTCCAATTTATTCACACGAGACGAACGCGCCTCGCATTTCCATAACTAAACAAGGCGAAGCTGAATCACTTGCGCCTGCACCATCGCGGTCCTTTCAGCCAGGAGCCGTCTGAGAAGAGGACTTAGCGCAAAGCAACTGCTCGGGGATGACAAGCCGGGGGGGGGGGGGCTGGGGGGCGTCGTCACGGTGAGGAGGCCATGACTGACTCTCTCTCAGCCCACTGGGGAAATATCCAAACGTGGCAGCGGAGCGGGGACCACTCACGCTGAGATCATTTAAAGACCCCCCCCCCCCCCCACCCCACCCCCACCCCCACCCCCCCGGAGAGATATCAATCAGAGAGGGGGCACGGTGAATCGGACATCTTTTCTACTGTAATATGTCACACAAATAGAGGGAGAAGTGCCACGTCTCCATCCGCCTGGTCTCGGGGCCAATGGGTCGGGAGAGTGCGGGAATTCTGGGAATGGCAGTCTCATAAGGCCCCAGTACAGTCAGGCTCCACACACGTAACTGGAGAGCTGTGTTGCTTTTAGTGCAGACAAAAAACGACTGAGCCTTAGACGCAATGTAAGCGAATTTGAGCCCTGAAAGTAAACTCTCGGTCAAGGTGACTACAGAAGGACTATCCGTTTCCTGACAATAACTTTAAGCCAATTCTGCAGAATGCGAACTTGACAGAAAGATTATGACAATTGGAGATGACCAAAACGACAGAAACTGACTATCGAGTGGGAACCCACTGGTTCATAACATACAGTGTGAAAAGCAATGTACAGTTACTTGCAGAAATGTGACGCAAATTACAATGTACAGTCGCACCCCACTGGCCTACAGCTCACAGAAACGGTCAAACTGAGGCCTAGATTCACAGAAATGGAGTGCATACATGGAAAGTGGATATAACTGCAATGGGGTTTTTACTAAATTGCAGCCTAGTTTATTTCCAAATCCCACACACTCAGCATGAAAGCATTCAGCACGTTGTGTAATAACCATTACGTTCAGCCTCGTATTTCTAATTTCACTCATATCGCTCACCTTTTTTAAATTGGCCGCAGTGTGAAAGTACGAACGATAACAGTTAAATCTGAAAGCGAAATGGTTCGATGTGCTGCATCAGACGGGGCTGCTGGGTGGCGCCTCCATTAAGGCATTGTTCTTGTTCTAATGCATGTATGAGCCCCACAGTAAAGGATCCGCATTTCAGCGCTCACTAGCGACCCCTGCTGGTCAAACGGGCCCCTGCAGGTCAGTCTGGTAAGCAGCACATGAATGTCTTCCCCTGACTCTTCTTCATGCACACTAACAAAAAATGTTTTCATTCGACTAACTGGAAATTGTTACTGCAATGTTTTGACACCTGTATTTTTCTGTAATGGTTTTCTCAATGAAACTTTTTTTCAGCTCATTTTAATGAAGCGAAACATTTTTAATTGAGGAGACCTAAAAAAAAATAATTTTTAAGTGGAAGCGTAGCTTGCGGCCTGTGGCTTGACGAGAAGTGGCGCTCGACATCGCGCGGTTTGGAGGAGCGCGCGCTCGACTGCGCTCTCCTGTATGGACAGCCGAGGACACGCGATCGGGCGTTCCAAATTCGGAGAAAAGGAGGGACGGCAAACAAATACAAAAAAATAAAAAGATCACAGCGGCTGTTCATACGATGTGGTTTCTACAGCGACGCTGACCAACTGCGTGCAGACAAAAACATCAGGGGAAAGCTTTGCTGACGAAATGCTGGATGAAAGCATCCCGTGGGCCAAAAAAAGAGAGAAAGAGAAAGAGAAAGAGAAAACAAAATGGAGCTGGTGCAGCTGCATTATCGAACAGCAGTGCAGGATAACAGACTCATCTGGCTCTGCCTGCTATATTGCGGGATTAGTACCAGGGTGTGCTAGGTGGCTTAGTGAAAGCCAGCGACGATGGAGGTGAGCTGCACGACCCCAAACTCTCCTGGGTTCCTTAGATGACGGCTAAATATAGACGGCAGTATGGAGCAGATTAGGAAATGATCATGTGCTTCATTACAAACCTGTTCTTGACATTATAAGACGAAACATAGTGTGTAGATTAGAAGCCGCATCCTGAATGGTAGAGCATCGGCTGTACTCTTCAGACAGACAATTTTCCCCAAATGACTTTAAAAAAAACACAGCAGCATAAATGGATAAATCTGACTAATAAGCACATTACATTCCTAGTCACTGTAAATCACGAAGCAAAGCAGCACTGGGACCTGCAGTAACTGCCCACTAAACAGACATCTTCATACTCCCTTAATGTCTCTGGGCAGTAGGAAAAATGCTCCGTTTCAAAATTTTAGTTAATACCCGATAAAAACATCAGAAAATACAGCATCGCCACCAAAGACATTTTCGTATCGTTTCCAATGCCAATCAGTCGCTAGACGGTTGTGCTTTGAATTAAACTTGGCAAAGTTAATTCCAAGTAAATCCCCCCCCCCCCCCATATATCTCTAAAGGTAGAGTGCGCCTTCGGGTGAGCAGAAGGGGATTATGGGAGGAAGTTTACAGCGTAGTTTCACCGCACTGATGAGGGAAGCGGGACTCCGCCCACCTCACCGTTGCCATGGCGCGCGCGGGGCCGGCGGCACACTTACTTCCGGAGCACGGCGATCTCGTTCTCTATGCTGCTCTCCTTGCCCTTCAGGGCCTTCTTGGGGATGCACTTTACGGCGAACATCTTCCCCGTGGCCTTCTCCTGCGCCAGCACCACTTCGGAGAACGCCCCGCTGCAAGAGAGAGAGAGAGAGAGAGAGAGGTGAGGGAGGGAGGGAGGGAGGGAGAGAGAGAGGGTGGGAGGGTGAGGGGGGGAGGGAGAGAGAGAGAGAGAGGTAGGGAGAGAGAGAGAGGAGAAAAAATCGTCTTAATCTCAGAAAGAGAGAATGAAATAAACAGTCTTCCTCAAAAACAAAGATAGATTAGTTAGAGAAAAAAATCTTCATCTCAGCAAGAAAGTGTGGGATAAATGAAGTCTCCCTTGCATTTGGCGGTATAGAGAAAAAGATAGAGGGAGTTGTAGTAGAACAGAGAGAAGGACGAAGTAAGAGACCACTGTATGAAAAAACAACACTTAACATTTAGCATTCTGTGACATTGAGAAAATGGCCAGTGTGTGGGGAAAACAGGACGACACGTCACCGGTCCCCACTCATTCAAGCCCACCGAGCCGCGGCGCTCGTTTTATGAATGGACTTATTTCCTCTTACCCAGGGAACAGAACGAGGGGGAGGCTGTTTCCCTGTGATTACCCACAATCATCCAGGGCAGAACGAGAGGTCTGGGTAGAATAACCCCCCACCGCCCACCCCTCCCCACCCCCCGCCCCTGGAGCTGGGTCAATCAGCAGCTGCTGCTCAGAGCCCCCCCCAGCTGGAAGGGAAATTGCCGAAATGTCAGCGCTGTTTCCAGCGAGTCGCGCTGTGATCGCTCCACGCTCGCATCAACAGGCTTCTCTCCGCAGGCCCGCCTGCTCGTCCGGGATCCCGTCCCTGGTTTTTCTCAACGGGGCTCTCTGTGCGTGTCCTCTGCGTCGAAACGCTCCACAAACCCCCAAACAGGGGAACGCGGCATTCAGCCCGAAGGACCTTCAGAATCGCGTTTCTGAATATTAATGAGGCGCTGAGCCGATGCGAACACTGCTGCTCCGTGTACTACTGCTTTATTCACAAACACAACAACGTCACCTGAACAGTGCTGACTCAGAGCACGGGACACGTTTGTCACTTGGCTTTCCGCATTTAAACTGAAGCTAGTATGATGCAGACATTTTAACATATTATATGCCATTAAAACCTATGGATTTGCTTATTAACATTAAAAAAAATAATGAATACTAGAAGAATATTGAGGAAAAAAATATGGGCCAGCCCCACACTTCACATTAAGAGAACTCCTGGACACCTTTCTCCACCCCCCCACCCCAGCCCCCCGCCCCCCCATCTCAATTCTCTGCCCACCTCTCCTGTAGAACGCATCAGAATCTGTTCGTGCTTCTCGTGGTCATCGGTGTACTCAGTACTCCTTGCCATAGATTCACGTGGGCATTCAGCTCAGGCAAAGGCTCTCCAGTAATTTATAAAATCCCAGCAATCCCCAGGGCTTTTGCTGAACTCATTTCTTGTTTCATCGGGAAAGCGATTACATTTCGATATTTCTCAAGAGGCCCCCGGGCAAAATGTCTCCTATTTGACAAACACGGCGCTTTTACTCCAAGTGAGCGCGTTGTTTGCCGAAAAAACATTTGACAAGAGACATGGAAATTTACTCACGACTCATAAACAACATATTAAATAATACTGACACAGCTCAATCCTCAATAGGGGATTCTTCACACAGACAGACCTCTAATGTTATAAATTTTAAGGAAATGCTAAGAGAAAGGCAGAGGTGAGTCTCCTTCGGTCTGTGCTGGGAGATGGGCAGGGTTTCTGCCGTGCACAGAAGCTCATTCCCCCACTGTGCCACCACACCAGACAGCAGGCGCGAACTGCAGCAGTGCAGGCGCACAGAGGGAGGCACCAGATGCTCAGAGGCAGTAGAACGGAGAGGACTGGCCAGTGTATGTAGGGCGTGGAGGTCTTTTGCAAGTATAACAGAGCGTTCCCCTTTAGCCTCCCGATAACCTAGCACCACCCGCCAAGTTACAGCACGCCAAGTTGATGGGGTATGCCCCATACCTGTACGGCACTGAGATCCAGGTCCTTTTCCTCCAAGTATGGGGTACTCCCGCATATAAATTATAATACTTGCCAAAGACTTGATCAATTTTGAACACATTCACTTTTGTTACCAGACAAAATGGTCTGTCGTTCACTGCTTGCTTTTGACAGCGCGAGCGAAGCTTTTCATTGTTTGCTCACAGGCTCTGTGTTGGGAGAGGTGCTTGTGCATTCCGTGCCATTCCTCGTCCAGCATTATCACAAACAGACAGTGTTCCCGTCCGTCACACTCAGCCCCCCCCCCGTTTCTGCATTGTTGTTTTCAGGAAATAACACAATTATCCTTTACAGGCTTGATGACAAGCGGAATTTTAAAAAGGCAGAATGCACGCGCGGCGTGTGAAGAAACGTGTTCACGCCTGCATCAGAAGCCGGAGCCGGAGTCTGTACCGCTGAGAGGCTGATCCACAGTACGGCTACGTGACTACAATACCCATAACACCCCGGCGCTGAGGCTCGGCTCGCTCTCCCCATGAATCATTCTGACAGCCCGGCCACGGTTCGAGCCGCAAGCCATCTTTATTTGGGCGGCAATACAAAAGCCTGAGATTTTTTCCTTTACAATGAGGGGTTTTTTTTCTTCTCATACGACGTGTTAAGAGACTATATTTCATTTTCCTTCTTGCATAAACGACTTTCTTAAAAAAAAAAAAAAAAAAGAGAAAAACGTGTCATTTTCCTCACTTCAAACAAGCGAGTCGAGAATAGCAATTTATTTCTGCCATTTAAATTTCGCCTGGTGAAAAATTGCGATGCCTGTACTGTACCGAGCTGAATCATTTTTTTAACGGCGCAGATTTACGGGAGTCCTGTTTTAGAAAAGCCCTGCTGTGGTGACTCCTCCAGCACAGTAAGTGTGTGACTCGGTAGATTACAGAGAGAGAGAAAAAAAAAAGCCGGCTGGCCATTGTGGCATTGTGTTCTCTCTCAAAAGGATGAAGGACATTTCCGGTGATGGATTGGGTCTCCACTCATTCTAAATTAGCGGTGGGGGGGGGGGGGGGTCCTCTGAATCAAAAATTGTACCTGTATCATAAATCCATAAAGGGCCACTCACACGGTTGACCTGTGACGATAAACGGAAAGATTAGGATAAAAAGAAATTCAAAATGGCTCTAATCTGTTTGAATGGCAGCGTTCTGACGGCGTCGAGATAAGGCGCCGACGCAAAGTAGCGCACCCCGCGACGCACCTCGCGATAAGGACGTCTTTTATAAGCGTCTCTGTCGAGCGCGCGGCGGGGCAAATCGAAACGTTATCGTTATCGATCCGAACCCGGGCCCCCCTCTCTCTCTCAAACCCGAGGCAAACACCACGCAGCAGCGCTGGAGTTCCGGAAGGTTCCGCCGATCGGCATCTCCATAAAGCACGAGGCCCCGGAACATACTGACACACGGGGGGCGGGCCTGTGAATATTTACCAGAGGGAGCCCGCAGCGTCCGCAAATATTGACTTGGTACTGCGGACAAGGGAACGCACGCACAGGAGAGGGGGGAGAGAGAGAGACTGTTAGCCGTTCCCCACACACCTGTTATATGCAGATCGTATGGAAAAACAAGTTTGTTTTTTTTCCCCCCCTTGAAACTGGAGATGGTTTTGGGTTACGAAACAGACCAGCTGTCAAAGCAGCGAACAACACAGCGATTCAACGACCACAAAAACAGGAAAAAATTACAATAATAATTTTGCCAAATACTATTGCCAAATACACACATTTTAGATTTTAGAAATGAAATTTTCCCAGGAAAAACAAATCCATTTATGTAATGAATGCGTACAAATTAAAGCACCTTTTAACTCAAGGTTTTCAACCACAGGATTAAAAAAGCCGTTTATGTACTGAACGCATACAAATTAAAGCACCTTTTACTCAAGGTTTTCAACCACAGGAAAAAAGGCGTTTATATACTGAACGCATACAAATTAAAGCACCTTTACCTCAAGGTTTTCAACCCCTGGAAAAAGGCGTTTGTGTACTGAACGCATACAAATGAAAGCACCTTTAACTCAAGGGTTTGAACCGCACTTGTCAGCCTGAACACGGATCATCTCCAGAGGCGGCCCGTCAGTTGGACCCGCGCAGTTCAGGAGGACACTCCGGCCCCCGGGGGCCCGTCGCTGTGTGTTCTGAGATCACACAAACGCACTGGACGATTCCTCCTCCCGTCACCTGACAGCATGCCAAAATCTGTGCTTACCATGGGCCTTTGCGGTCTACTTCACCTGACTAATCTGTGCTTACCATGGGCCTTTGCGGTCTACTTCACCTGACTAATCTGTGCTTACCATGGGCCTTTGCGGTCTACTTCACCTGACAAATCTGTGCTTACCATGGGCCTTTGCCGTCTACCTCACCTGACAAATCTACGCTTACCATGGGCCTTTGCGGTCTACCTCACCTGACAAATCTGTGCTTACCATGGGCCTTTGCGGTCTACCTCACCTGACAAATCTGTGCTTACCATGGGCCTTTGCGGTCTACCTCACCTGACTAATCTGTGCTTACCATGGGCCTTTGCGGTCTACCTCACCTGACAAATCTGTGCTTACCATGGGCCTTTGTGGTCTACCTTAGCTTGTGCAACCTGTTCTTCTATTGCCACTTGCCCTTATGGTGAGCCACATAGCCTGTGCTTCACATGAGCCAGTGACTCTACTTTCCCCTCCCCCTGTGAGCTCAGAGAGCTGTAGTTCCAGTGTGGATTTGAACCTTCACCTGAGGTAAACGGGAGGCATCACATAATGTACAGGAGGGATGAGGTTCTACTGAGCGAGTGTTAGGAATCTCACAGTGCGCAGCACAAACCTTGTGATGTCACTCAAAAGGAAAAGCAGATCCACAGTTAGGTCTACTGCTGATAAAAACTAACGCTGGTATGTATGAGCGGTGCAAAAAAATGTTCTTTAAAAAAAAACAAAAAAAACCACTGAGCTAAATTTCACTGAGCTGAAACTGGCTCGGGGAGGCCATTTTGAATCTTCACATCACTGCGGAGTTTCAACTGACAAAAAAAAGAACCATTTGTGTTCATTGAAAAAAAAAAAAGAAAAAAGAAAGGCATGACAATCAATGGAATGAAGACTTCATAACGACCCTAAAGAGCTCTACTGAAACCGATTGCAGCTGCTGTGAAACACACACGGCACTTTGTTGGCTTGTTGGCACCGGAGTGCTCTGAACCGGACCTTTTTCACATCAGCGCAGGAGTGTTGTGTTGTTGACAGCCGTGCCGTCCTTCTCTAACCGATAAAGGTACAGGAACACCCGGCACCTGAGCCACCTGCTACCACTCTTAAAAGCTAAAAAAAAAACAAAAAACAAACTGAAAAATTAAAAGGAATATTTGCCAGCGCTAGCACGATCAGAGCCTGTTGCTACGCTACGGTTTTCTCCTCCCTAATGAACGAGCCTCGATTCGCCACACCTGCTGTGAGGGACTCTCCGTTTCTCCGTTTCTCTCTCCCCCTATCCTGCGTTCGCAGACACCCTCCGCACTGCCGGCTGATCTTATCGAGGGTAAAATGTTGACTTGGGGGGTGGGGTGTGGTGGGGGTGGGGGGTCTCGTCCCCACTTTCAATGGCCCCCGCGAAGGACAGAAGCGTCAGGGTCGAAATGACACCGCCGCCACCGCCACCATCGTAAATAACGTTTTCCGCAATGTCGCCGGGCCTTCGAAGAGGGGGAGGGGGAGGGGGGGGAAGGGGGAAGGGGGGAGGGGGGGGAGGCGGAGCTGGCAGGCGGGCGTGATATCAGAGCTGGGGCTGGTTTTGAAAAGTATGAACCGCATGCAAATGCCGGCCCTTCCTTACCTGTCATCACACCCGCGTATAAAGCCAGACTACGCCAGGGGCCTCTCTGCCCTGCGCGCGGTGTGTGTGCATGACTCCCGCTCTCTGTGAAAGAGCCCTCTCCTCTGTGTGAGATATTCTCTCTCTCTTTTTCTCTCTCTCTCTGTCTCCTCTCGCCCTTTCTCTCTCTCCATCTCTCTCTCTCTCTCCCTCCCTCTCTCTTACTCTCTCTCTCTCTCTTTTTCTCTCTCTCTCTGTCTCTCTCGCCCTTTCTCTCTCTCCGTCTCTCTCTCTCTCTCCTCTCGCCCTTTCTCTCTCTCTGTCTCTCTCTCTCTCCCTTCCTCCCTCTCTCTTACTCTCTCTATCTCTCTTTGTCTCTCTCTCGCTCTCTGTTTCTCCTTCTCTCTCAGTCCCTGCTGTCTGTGCATGTGAAACCTGATCTGTGTGTGACCTCTGACCCTTGTACGTAAGACCCCTGATATCTGTGAGGATCTGCGCGATTTCCGCTCTCTCCGCATGCGATCCGGCCGCCCCCCCCGCCTCCGGCCGCCCCCCCGCCCCCCGCCGCATGCGGTCCCCGGTCACGCTGACCTCGTGTCCGATCCCAATCCCCGCTGTGGACCTCAGTCTGGGAACGTCACCATTCCTAACAAGGCCACAGGTTCAAATCTGTCAGGCCGCTGCCCCAAAACAAAGCGTTCCTCTAAAATAAACGTGTCCCTCCCCCCCCCACCCCCGCCATCGCGAACCCCTATCCGTATAAATATATCTTTCCCCCCAGCACCTACCCCTATCCAGGGCCAAAATCACATTTCTCCTTAAATCCTTAAATCCTTCTCCAATCCCACTCCGCCGCTTCTCTGCGGACCTATTTTTAGAGTCGGGTTCTGTTCCAGGTGTGCGTTTATTAGAAAAAAGCCGTCGGGTCTGCGTTTTAATAAAAGGCTTCGTTTTTCTCACAGAGCGGCTGCCGTCGCGACGAGCTCCCGAAGCCATCGTGGAGACGCTTTCCTGTCAGGGCGTCCTCCGCTCTCGGCTTTAGGGCTTCTGCAGAGCTCGGCGTTTCGGTGTGATACGTGACTAAGGCAGGACTCAGGCCCTCTTCGATAGAGGAGCTATCTATGAGCAACGATTTCCGCCCCCCCCCCTATGCGCCCCCACCCCCCCGTTTGGTTTTATGAGTGACTCACTAGGAAACGACACAGTAGATCACAGAGCAGAACACATCAGGGCAGCAATTGAGAATCTATTGTGGCCTCAGTGCAGCCTCCACATACAGGCACACAGACTCTGCCTGAATGGGCACTAATTGAGAGGGACGTTTCCCCCAATGCCTTCAAAAATCTCTTTCACAAACTTTTTTTTATTCATGGAGCACATTAAAGCACACGGCTGGTGGTGTTACTTAGATTTGCTCTGGTAGTCGCTCAAGCAACACACAGCTTTATTCACGACAGAAAATTTCTAAAACAAAATGCCTGTTCAAAATTCTGTCGCCCTCAAAGCCCGTCTGCCAATTTGCCTCCGTAATAAAATTCCCACGAAGCACCACGCCACCATCGCGCAGACATCGCAGACAGCCGTTTGAAATGAGCTGCGGCGGCTCGAGGCGAAGGAAACGCGGAAATGGCCGCCGGTGCCGTTCCGCGACGCGGCGTTTAAAAAGGAACATCGTAAGGACGCGCCGTCGAGTCTGATTGACATGGACCGGCGCCGGCACACGGCAAAGATAATGACAAAGTCACCAAGACCGTGAATACTAATGTACAAGACAGGCCTGCTTTCCCTATTGAACAGGAGCCAAGCTCTTCCCAGGGACATGATTGGGAGTGATTTGCTTTTTAGGAGAGCTATCTAATAAAACAAGGTATTACACGTGTCATCCTCCGGGGGGTGTTTGCGTCATCATCTTTAGATGAAAATAAAACTGTCTTTTCTGTTGTGGGTGAAGTTTTCCTTCAAACTCCCTCACTGTCCTCTCTCTGGTACTGGGACACAATAGTTAAATGTAGCCTACATAAATACATTGCTCCACACAGCAGGGCAGTGCCAGAATGGAGGGGTACAGGCCACACCTGTACCCCCCCCCCCCCACCACTCTCCCCCCACACATGTCCCTGCCACTCAAGCCAAAGGACACGGGTAGCACGATTAGGCAGCTTTGAGTTTACTATCTCCCTGGTGACACCTAGGCACACCCTAGCCGCCCACCCCCCCCAAATCCCCTCACACCTGTTCTCAGTCCCACACAACAGCATTTATAGTTAAACCCCAGAGGCTGAGAGGGAATACCAGCAGACTGGGGTGTAAGCAGCACTGACTGTAATGTAATGGTCCAGTACATTCAGCAGAACTATAAATGGAGACGCATGCAGCGTTTCAGTACTCAGTGTTCCAGTAATGCGGCACATGCGGTTTTTCAGTACTGCGGCGCATGCAGGGTTTCAGTACTCAGTGTTTCAGTACTGTGGCGCATGCAGTGTTTCAGTACTGCAGTGCATGCAGTATTTCAGTACTGCGGCGCATGCAGTGTTTCAGTACTCAGTGTTTCAGTACTGCAGCACATGCAGGGTTTCAGTACTCAGTGTTTCAGTACTGCGGCGCATGCAGTGTTTCAGTACTGTGGCGCATGCAGTGTTTCAGTACTCAGTGTTTCAGTACTGCAGCGCATGCAGGGTTTCAGTACTCAGTGTTTCAGTACTGCAGCACATGCAGGGTTTCAGTACTCAGTGTTTCAGTACTGCAGCACATGCAGTATTTCAGTACTCAGTGTTTCAGTACTGTGGTGCATGCAGTATTTCAGTACTGCGGCGCATGCAGTGTTTCAGCACTCAGTGTTTCAGTACTGCAGCGCATGCAGTATTTCAGTACTGTGGCACATGCAGGGTTTCAGCACTCAGTGTTTCAGTACTGCAGCACATGCAGGGTTTCAGCACTCAGTGTTTCAGTACTGCAGCACATGCAGGGTTTCAGCACTCAGTGTTTCAGTACTGTGACGCACGCATGCAGTGTTTCAGCACTGCAGTGCATGCAGTATTTCAGTACTGTGGCGCATGCATGCAGTATTTCAGTACTGTGACGCATGCGGTGCTTTCAGTACTGCGGGCTGAACTGCCTTTGCCCATTCAAGCCCATCTGCAATTTCACACGTCTCGGAGCAGGGCGAACAGGGTCACAGAATAGAGCCAGCCCAGCCCAGCCCAGACGAGCCGAGCCCAGACAAGCCGAGGCCAGGCGATGCGATTCACCTCGCGTGCTCCATCACGACGGCTGCCGTCAAACCGCTGTCAGGCCCCGTGAGCTCATTTCGACGGGCGTGTCTGCGCTCAACGCAGCTGTACGGGAGCGAGGGGTTACGGGGGACGCGGAGTCAGCTCAGAGTGAAGGATGATGGGGGATATGGGCTCTGTCAAACGTTGAGGGAAATGAGAAGACAGATACAATATAAAGGAAGTAAGTGGAGAAGGGTGTTTGAAGGCTGTGGTCAAACTGTCGACTGTCGGGTAAATTTAGTGGATACAAACACAAAGAATTCTTAGCCAATATTCAAGGAGCATACAGGGACTAAGCAAAGCTATTGTTCTTAGCGTTAGCGTGAAATATAGCTAGCTAGCTAGCTAGCTAGCTAGCAGGTCTATTAGTCAACATTGTGGGAAAATTTGGCAATATTAACAAATTAACTGAGCACTTCCATCAGGCAAGGTGACTGCCCAAACAAACATCAAACCCACTTATAAATATTGAGGAAGCACCTTGGTGGTACAGCATTAGTGTCATATAAAACTATTTCTTACTTGCAGTGCCGCCAGTTCCTCTCTGGGTCAGTACTAAGTGAGCGATGATGGCAGTTTAGGGTCAGTACTGTATGTGGCATGATGAGAGTTTAGTGTCAGTACTAAGTGAGGGGTGACAGGAGTTTAGGGTCAGTACTATATGTGAGATGATGGTAGTATAGTGGCAGGACTAAGTGAGGGATCACAGGAGTTTAGGACCAGTACTAAGTGAGGGATGATGGGAGTTTATGGTCAGTACTAAGTGAGGGGTGATGGGAGTTTAGGGCTAGTATCGTATGTGGGATGATGCTAGTATAGGGTCAGTACTAGGCAAGCGATGATGGTAGTATAGGGTCAGTACTAAGCGAGGGATGATGGGAGTTCAGGATCAGTACTAAGTGAGGGAAGGCTAAGCACGTTGTCCTCTGCAAACAAGCGCACCACTACTCACAGACACATTAGGAAAGGTAAAAACTAATTACTCCAGGCAAGGACGTCCGAGACGGCAGCCGGAGTTAATCTGCTCAAACAGTGAGCTCACGGCACGGGACGCCCCGTAGCCTTCCTAGCGCTGATCCTGGAACACGTTCCACATTTAAACAAGGACTTTGGCCAAATGAGTCATTCAGAACTCCATCAGAGCTAGCCGGCGTCGCCTTCTATTCAACAGGTGGCTCTTGTGTTAATACCACTGGCTTCTTCTTCAGTTATTTGCATCCTTGTTAATCATGTACATATGCATTTTTTTAAAAATTTAAAACAACGCCCTCCAGGATTTAAACTACAGTAACCACAAGCCCTTTCTGTTCTGCTGCTTGATGGGATTGTAACACGCAGTAAATGAGGACTTTATGATACACAACGTCTCTGCGCTGGTCTCTGACAGCACTCAGCCTCAAAATGAAAAAAGGACAGAGTCGGGGCAGCTGCAGGCATTCCAACAAATTTTCTCCAGCGAGAGAAATTTCATCATTTTGTCAGCAAGGCCCAAACGCTCCCCTGATTACATTGTATTACCAGGAAAGTACATTGCGGCCCTTTGAGGGAATGAGACTCCTTGGATAGCGGGCTTAAACGTGATTGGCAGAGACAGGTATGGTTCGTAAAGACAAGCGCGATGGAATAAGAGCGCCATTTCTCCCAGCGTGGCACAGAAATGTAGCAGGGAAGGCTCCGGATTCCCGGTGACAAGCGCGCGATGCTCATAACCAGATCATTCTACAAAAAAAACCATCCGGATTTTAAAGACTTTTATGAAAACCAGTATGGGGGCTCTGTCTGTGACATCGAATAAGTCACAACCAAATAAAATATGCTATATTTTACTGAGAAAGGGGTTTTCACTTGCCTTGGGGAGAACCAAGAAACACTGGTCAAGGTTGACCAATTACCATCAAAATAAAAGGAACAGAAGGCAAGAGGCACAAGGCAAAGAGGAGACACATCTTTACCACCTGTCAGTGGTCAGAGCAGGACCAGATAATGATGTTATGCCAGCAGCCAAAGAGCACTACACTAAACAGAAATAACATGGACATTCACACGACGCAGAAATAAAGCTCCTGAACTGCGGGATGGGGAATCATTAACGCAGCCTCACTCGGTCGGGGCAGGACGTGTTCGTGACTCATCCAGTAATCAGTCTGAACGCAATCCTCGTTCCTCTCGGTGCTGTTATTCAAGAGCTATATGACGAAATCCCCGTAATAAAAAAGAAAGTTTCAAAAAATAAAGTTCATAAAATGGCCGTCTCGCTTGTTTCCCGACTGCGCTTCCGCCTGGGATAATGCTCCCGAGGCTCTCTCCCGCGTCAGCCAGAGGAAATAAACCCAAAAAATCACGTTTTATTTCTTTAACGTGACGCGCACCCTCTTCAAAATGGCCGCTTCATGGTGGGAGGGGCCACGACTGAGCTAAAGGATGTGTGTGTGTGTGTGTGTGTGTGCGTGTGTGCGAGTGGGGGGGTGCAGCCGTCCGTCATCCCGACTGACGGGTCAGAGCAGAAGAAGCAGATTGGATTTTGCCCCAGATAGTCAATAAATACAGATGAACGCCCCGCTGCCGCTCAGTGCAGTGCCTCCTGGGAATTTCCCACAAGCATCGGCGTCATGCGGTCGGGTAATAAGAACCGCACTGCAAAGGTTCCACACCCTCACCCTCACCCCACGCTGCCGAATCTCTCGTTCTCGCGGCCCGGTGAAAGATGGAGGGAAAGGATGACAGAATGAAAGGTGAGGCGAGTGGTCAGGGGCTCCAGGCTGGAGGCTGAATGCCCCCCCCTTCCCCCCCCCCCACCGCTGCAGAGGGCGGTGTCATGTCATGTCAAGACATGCCAATCAACTCTACGATACATATACTTGACAGCTATTTATTTAATTGCTGTAATTGATGTGTGCGTGCGTGTACATGCATGTGAGAAAAAGAGCCAAAATGGGGAGGGAGAGAGCGAGAATGAGAGACAGGGAAAGGGGGAAAGAGAGAGAGAGAGAGAGAGATGTGAGATGTGAGATAAGAGCAGTGAATCAGTCTCTGTCTGTCTTGTCATGATTGCCCCTGTTCTACATGCATCTAGCTGTCACTCTGAGTCGATCAGGTCCTGACAGGCTCGTCCACTGAGTGCTGCTGCTGGGTAACCACCGCGGCTTCAGGCTTTACATCCCAATAAGGCACATTCAACAACCAATCAGAGCCCTTCCAACGCTCTTACACAAGAACAATTTAACCAAAGACCCATGACAAAAATAATTATCAGAATTATGAAAATATGACCCTTGCCAATAATATGGTAACGCACTCTCATGTGCACACGCACGCAGGCATGCGCACACACACACACACTCACACACCCACACACACACACACACACACACACACACACTCACACATTCCCACCCACAAGATGCGGCTTGAAGAGGAGGGTTTTCATTCTGAATCCGAGATCGCAAAGGCCCAGTGCATTGATTAGCGTACGGTGCTGATTATTAAGTGTGGTGAAAACGTCCATGTGACAGAAGGGCGGGGGGTCAATCAGCCCAATTGCATCAGACGTCAGGCAGAGAAGCTGCAGCTCAGCTGGGGGCGGAGATGATTTTTGCTGCACACTGTTAAAGCAAGTGGCCCCGCTCTCACAGGAAAGAACACAGGGGAGGCCTGGCAGGTTGGGCCACAGGCTGGATGCCCTACAGGTCAGGCTGGGGGGGGGGGGCTGTGAGCAGTGCCCTGTGGGGCAGGGGTGTCCAATCTTACCCGAAAAGGGCCGGTGTGGGTGCAGGTTTTTATTGTAGCCCAGCACTACACCAACACCTGATTTAACTAATGTAACTAATGATGGTCTTCAAGCAAGACCTTGATAAGTAGAACCTGGTGTCGCAGTGCTGGGCTAAAACAAAAACCTGCACCCACACCGGCCCTTTTCTTGGATAAGACTGGACACTGCTGCTATAGGTGAACCCTATTCAGGACATGACCCTGTAAATGTTTAAATCTGCGAATCGGTTAAAAGTTCCTCTTTAATCCAGTCCCCAGGAACGCGCTGTCCTCTAAACTCAGAACTGGAGCTCTGACACTGGACCTCGGCCCCAATCGGAATCTCGCTAAAACTGCGTCGGTCAATTTAAAAATATCTCTATTTAAAAGTGAAATCCCTGAAAGATTATGAGAGCCTCTGGAATGACATTAATCCCAAATCCCAAATCACCACATTGTCTGCTGCAGAATTAAGGCTGCTGAGATCAGGCAGTCGTGCGGCTGTCACCAACACAGCGCTCGCTGCAGTGTTTACTAACAGCACGTCCAGCTCAGCACACACACACACACTCACAACATGCATACACACTAACACACATGCACACACACACACCACATGCATACACACACACACACTCACACACACACACAACATGCATACATACATACACACACACACACCAAAATCGAATACAACACACACACACACACACACACAACAAACAGATACATAAAACACACAACACACACACACACACACACCACACACCACATGCAGCACACACACACACACACACACACACACACACACACAACACCACACACACACAACAGCACACAACACACACACACACACACACACACAACATACATACATACACACACACACACACACACACACACACACACCACACACAACATGCAACAACATACACACACACACACACACACCACACACACACACCACACACCACATGCATGCACACACACACACACACACACACACACACCACACACCACATGCACACACACACACACTCACACCACATGCATACACACACACACACACACACACACACCACCCACACACACATACGCACACACCACTCACACACCGCCCACACGCACAGCCTGCCAGGCCTGATCCCTCAGCTGAGGGGGAGGCCCTTTCAGCAGTCCGCACGCCGGCGGCCATCACGCGTCGGATGGAAGCTGCACCAGAAAGGCGGTGAGAGCGAGCGTATGGGCGAGACGCCGCAGCGAGCGCTCGCCCTGCCAGCTCACCAGTGCCACCGGGCGCCGGGCAACGGGCAGGAAACCCACCAGACCGCACGCCCACAGCGCTCAAACAGCATGGAAACAGCACGGAATCGGCACAGAAACGCCACGGAAACGTCATGGAATCAGCACGGAAACGCCACGGAAACATCACGAAAACGCCACGGAATCGGCACGGAAACGTCACGGAAACGCCACGGAAACGGCACGGATATGGCACGGAATCGGCACGGAAACGTCACGGAATCGGCACGGAAACGCCACGGAAACATCACGAAAACGCCACGGAATCGGCACGGAAACGTCACGGAAACGCCACGGAATCGGCACGGATATGTCACGGAATCGGCACGGAAACGTCACGGAATCGGCACGGAAACGTCACGGAATCGGCACGGATATGTCACGGAATCGGCACGGAATCGGCACGGAAACAGCACAGAAACAGAACCGAACAGGACCGGCACAACAGAACCGGACCGGCACAAAAATATTCTTCTTTCATACATCCATTCAGGCCATTTTACAAATCCGGCCATTCACACTTCAGCCCCAACTGGCCCTACAATGAACCAGTGAAGGGCCGTTGTTCTCCACGTTAGATTCAAAGGGAAAAGGTTTCAGTCTGGAAACGAGTCAATTACACGCATCCCTTTCCCTGGTTTTACACGCGTGCTGCGGCTTCACACGTAGTTATTACACCTGGGAGATAAACACCTTTGTTTTCCCCGATTCAGGCGAACCGTGCGCAGCGACGGTAAATAAAACTGCACGGCTGCACAGAGGCTGGCGTCGTGCGCGGCGGCCACACGCGCAGTCGCCGCGCGTTCATCACCGGCTTAAATAGCACAGTTGCCAGGGCAGCAATTAACCGTCAACTGTATTTTGTATTCTCGACGCAGCGCAGCCGAAACAGCGCTAACGCATCTGACAGGGAGAGCGATCCGATATCCCGTCTTAAGGAGGAACGACACGGAGACCTTACCGGTGAAATACCTTCCGCCGGCGCGCGCGCATGAACGGGCGGCCGACCCTCGTCCGTCACCCGCGAGCAGCCATGTGATCAGTCATCGTGACCGCTGATCTCCCCAGAGGCATCGACGCAACGCCCGCTAATCAAGAGCATTGATCGGCTGTCTGTGGCGTATAAGTGAACCCAGCTAGTGGCGCGCACACGTGTGTGTGTGTGTGTGTGTGTGTGTGTGTGTGTGTGTGTGTGTGTGTGTGTGTGTGTGTGGGTGTGTGTGTGTGTGTGTTTGCGCATGGATGGAAGCAGGCGATCAATACTATATTTCCTGATCAATTTCTTATGTTACGCTTCTGCTGTCAGTTTAGACGCAGAGACATAACAAATTAGTCTTTGACAAAGGACAAAACACAATTCCTCTCATTGCAAGACATTCAGAGGTCAGAATATTTGACATAACACCCTCATATATCTATCCTACTGCCCCCCCACCCCCCCACTCCCCCACTCCCAGGGTTAGACATATCGAAAATTATTGTTCCCCCTTCACACAGTCATAGCGAACAATTTCATCTCCCCCTCAGCTACTCATTTCCCTCCCCACCCCCCCCCACCCCGCGAATCCCGGCCCCCGCGGACTATCGGACTCGCATCTGTTTTCCACGGGCGGGGGGACGCCGGAGAAGGGGGGCGGGTTCCCGGCACGGCCTCCCTCGCCGCGGCGGTAAACACCGCCGCCCGCCAGATGAAGCACGAGGGAGAAAATGAGCGCGACGGCGGGCGGGCCTTATCACTCACAGCAGCCGCCTGTGAAAGAGATGGTGGGTCTGCCTTAAAAGGTCAGCTCGTGAAGAGCTAGGCTCGCCTGTGAAAGAGCTGGTGGGTCCATCTGTGAAAGAGATGGTGGGTCTGCCTGTGAAAGAGATGGTGGGTCCACCTGTGAAAGAGATGGTGGGTCCACCTGTGAAAGAGATGGTGGGTCTGCCTGTGAAAGAGCTGGTGGGTCTGCCTGTGAAAGAGATGGCGGATCCACCTGTGAAAGAGCTGGTGGGTCTGCCTGTGAAAGAACTGGTGGGTCTGCCTGTGAAAGAGCTGGGTCTGCTTGAAAGATGGCAGCGTCTTAAGTGGATCCACTTAAAGGCTGGGTCTGCTGAAGAGCTGGTGGCTCGATACCCCCTGTTCCCCATGCAACAGGAACGCCCCGGTACCTTTGCTCTAAAAATGCACCATTTTTGGGGGGGAAGTGGAGGAAGTTTTTTTTTCAGAGGAAAAACAAACAAAACAAAATCGTCCTGAATCACTGTGTCTGTGCCGGCTCGATCAGTGGAACAAAACACAGATCTACGGAACAAAAACATCAACGCATCCCAGCGCATCATTTTGCTTTGGCCTAAGGTCTCCAAAAGCATCTGTGTTACAAACGGGAGAAGAAACAACAAGCGTCGCTCCATTTTGGGTTCCTGGGAGGGGCCAAAGTCTCATCCCAGGGGATTCGAGGCCGAGGCGCGCTGTGGGAAGGAGGGTCACCAAAAACCATTCCCGCCTCACCTCAGCCCCGACTGCGCGGTGACGCTGCCGTTCCGTTTCCCCGGTTACGCGTGCCCGACAGCGCGTGAGCCCGCGGTGCATTCTGGGGCTCTCGGCCTCGCAGTGCGGGCCCCGCTGAAGGGTAATCTCTGAATATGGCGCAGGCGAGCTGGAAGGCTCGTCAGGCGGAGCGGGAGCCGCACTCTGAATTCCCCTCTCTTTACAACGCATTTCGGCCTGTTTCCACACGACAGGGTGGCGGTAATGAGACCGGCCACCGAGGCTCACCATGGAAACCGGTGATGGCGGTAAGCTAACCTGCTGATGGCAGGGTCAGTGTAGTTGCATTACAGGCATTTAGCGGACACTCTTATCCAGAGCGACTTGCACAACTTTCACATAGCATTTACACTGAATCCATTTATAAGGCTGGATATACTGTATATACTAAAGCAATGCGGGTTAAGTACCTTGCCCAAGGGTACAACGGCAGTGTTCTACTTGGTAATCGAACCAGTGACTCTTAGGTTACAAGGCCAGTTCCTTACCCATTACACTACACTGCTGCCCAAGTAGTCAGACCTCAAACTGCTGCTCAGTATGCATGTCACACATGGGCCGGTGCCTTTACTGTCACCTCCATCCGTCCGAAATCAGCAGCTAGTATGCGGGGGCTTGATTTGATGGGCTGAACACGGATTGACAAAATCAGTAGAGATTGTCAATCAGCGACCTTCCTGCTAACACCTCCTCCTGTAAAAGGGTCAGTGTTTTGCACTGAGTCCTGATTAAGGCACTGGCCAGAGGTACACTTATCCAACACTAATCAAAACAAATTCAGGCAACACGCAGAATTGTAAGCAACGCTCAAAGCTCCGCGCGGAACGGAAGGACGACGCTGTGCTCATTCCTGAGTCACACACTAACTAATGCTGTCCCTCGCTCAAAAGGCACCCCTCTGCCCAAAATGAGCACAGCTGTGATTGGACCACAGGACCCTCCTGCTGAATGCCTCATTCGTCGTAAGACACCAAGCTGTGGCTGAGCATGGATGAGCATCGCAGCCTTGGATACAATCTGAACTGCGTCAGCGCCAACTGTAGCCGGTAGCCTGACAGGGTGAAACGCAGTTGGCAGTTGCACCCCTCAGGGTACGGGGGGGTCAGTCAGTTTGGGGGGGGGGGGGCGTCTGCATTTCATCTCTATCTAGCGGCTTTCTCTGGTCGACCGGGCGCCCGCGGACCGCACGCCGAGCCTGCATGTGAGACGACCGTCCTCCCGCTCGGCGCGAGCTTTGGCTGCGGCCTGCGGCGTGAAAAGAAGCCGTCTGTTTCGGAGGAGAGCCGCGGATGTCTGCGCTCCCTCCTGAACTGGCAGGCCGGGTTCACGCCAGAACACTGCCGACAACTCAATGTTCCAAATTAGCGGTGGGAAGGGAATTGGATACACACAGTTGGGTGCAAAAAATTGTTTTTTTTTTTTTAAACTAAAATTTAATTTCCTTTTGTCCGGCAGTACAACAGGTAATATGTGCCACGTTAGCAACAAGCTAAGCTCACTGCATGATCTGTGCTCGTCTGCAGGAAGAAGCAGCAGCAGAGCACAGAGGAGCCAGAACACGGTGTCCAGCGACCTCCCCACTGACACCCTTTTTAAAAGTTCAGCGCAGCAGGAAGCAGGATTTATCACTCCGCCTCATCTAAGTGGCCTTCTATCCTTCTCTTCTCTTTCTTTATCCTTTCATCCCGTCTCTTGTACTTCCCCCTTCCCTCTGTTGTGTCGTGCATTCATGCGGCATAACTGCTGCTCTGCGGGTCATTTTTTTTTGTGTGTAAAAGTTTCAATAAAGGCAAGCACTGAGAAAATGTTATTGTGGCGAATGGCTGTGGGCTGTGGGCTGTGGGCTGTGTGCGTTTGGGTTTTGTCTCTGACAATAAAAGTTAATCTGTATGTGCGCGAGTGTGGTCCTTTCAGTTTATAAACGGTCAGCCGTATGCGTGTGCAAGTGAGCCTCCATTATTGTCCATCTGTAACACGTGTGTGTATCCTCAAATGTCCATGTGTGCATACAGACATGTTCATCAGCGTGTGTGTGTGTGTGTACGTGTGTGTCTGTGTGTGATAACTTCATTTACACATTAAGAGCAATAATAGCTTTGATCATAATGTATAGTTGGTCACTAGCAACAGAAATTAATTTGTTCTTTCGACGTGCTAATGGACTCCGCAGACAAAAACGCAGAAAAAAAGATTTTTTTTTCCTCGCAGAAATGACATTCTGCGAGACCCGGTACGCTTCCCAGAGGCAAACCAGTGCGCAAGCACACACGCAGCAAGCGTGCGATGCCCTACGCTAGAGCAGCCAAGCTGAGCCAAAAACGCGACACGGGGGGGGGGGGATGGGTGCCCCCCACCACGCGCTGCCTCCGCCCCGTCGCCTCGGTGGGACAGGCCGCGCGCCGCTCTCGACGTCTCAATCGACGAACGCGCCGCGCCGTTGAGGTTCGAAAGCTGCAGCTGCTCGGAGCAGCCAAGCCGACCAGCTGTGTACTTCAGTAATACCGAAGCGCAGACGGATTCCTCAGAGAACGCGAGAACAACGCTCTCGAATCGTTCCTGGAAAAAGCCTCGCGGTACAGCAAACCGAGTCGATACATTCCAACTCTCTTACTGGTTAGAAATTCATGAAATGCAGAGAGAACAAGCTTTTGTTTATTTTTTTTATTTTCACTGTCTTCCACTCGGCTTGGGCTTGTCCTGCTAAAATATGACCTCTGAGGGATTCCAGGGCTTCCTGAAAGGTCACTGCTGGGGGAACGCCTGAATTCAGCTCTGCGAGAAAGGACTGTTAGACAGAGGCCTGAATTCAGCTGTGCAAAACGACAGCTAGAGAGAGATGCCTGAATTCAGCTGTGCAAAACGACAGTTAGAGAGAGATGCCTGAATTCAGCTGTGCAAAACGACAGTTAGAGAGAGATGCCTGAATTCAGCTCTGTGTGAGTGATCACTTATCAAGAAACACTTGAATTCTCTACTGCCAGAAACATAAGTGCTCAAAAAACACCTGAATTCAGGACTATAAGAAGCTCTTGAGCATTCACAGCACACAATATCACAAGAAGAAAAGACAACACAAACAAGCATTACAGCTGCACAGCAAAAGCTCCGAAAATCTAACTCAAAACGCAGTAAAAACTTTCATTACGAAATTGCAAAATCTATGAGGAAAAAAAACCTGAAACTGAGCCTGAGACATCCCTAGAGCGTGATATAATTGAATGTGAGAGGGTATGAATATCTGTCTGAATATCTGTCTGAAACGCCATAGAAATCCTCCTTTGCCTCACGCTGAAAGGAACGAAGCATCGCTCCTGAGCCAGCCTTACTTCCAGGGGAAGTGAGGCATTATGGGCATTCTGTGAATCAGAGAAAGGGACTCTGCTAAACCCCTCTGTTCCTCCTGAAAGGCTAACGCAGCTCAGAGAGACGGCTGATTGTACAGGAGGAAGTGAGCAAACGGCTCTCACTTGAAGTTCATCTTTCTCCACTGCACTGCCGTCTGGCCAACTGGGGTTGCCAGATTTAGACCTTGTCCTGTCCAAAACCGGACAACGCGCACAGCTGGCAGCTTGGACCAGGACATTATATTGTTCGGCTGGGACCGCAAATATTAAACAATCAGACGTTCTGGGCAAAAACCAGACCTCTGGCAACCCTATGGCCAGTACATCATTCCAGCCTGGTCTACACGACTGGCTATTTGCTGAACTTCAGTTTGCTTGAGTTTGCTGTATGGCCATGGCAAAAATACATGGATGTTACCATAGCATAGAAGTAACCAGGAAATAGAGGACACAGTCCTTTGTGAAAGGTCTCCCTCAGTCCCTCGGACTTGCATTTCTCTCTCTCTCTCTCTCTCATTCCCCTCTCTCTTTCATTTCTGTCTCTGTCTCAGTTCCTACTCTCCCTCTCAGTGGTCTCTCAGTGTCTCTGTCTCTGCTGTCTCTCTCTCTTTTTCTCTCTGAACAATGAAATCAGTGAGAAACGCACTCATAACCAGTGAGCTCCGGCTGCACAGCTGAACGCCTGATCCACGCCCCCTCTCTACTGACAACCCACAGAGAGAGGGGGGGGGGCAGGCGTGGCCCCGCGCCAAAACATCTGGTGAAGTCAGCGGCGAGGAACGCACGCTGCTGCTGTACGAGGAGAGGCACACAAAAAGGGGGGGGGGTCGGGGGGGGGGGTGGAGAGAGAGAGGGGGGGCATTATCGAAGCTCGCGGAGAAGCACGCACACCAGCCCACTCTGCAATTAAAACCCTAATCTCCCACTCGCCTCTCTCACGCTCAATTTGGCGAACAGTCAGGACGGGACGCGACGAGGCGGCGGCGACCCGGAGCCCGAGTCCTTTAGAGCTTCGCGTGTCGCTAATTCGGAAACACACTCGCGCCATCAGGGCAGGACGGGGGGACGGAGGAGCTACGGCAGGAGCGTATTTAAGCTCGCGTCCCTCGATGCCAGAAGCCTATCGCTTCAACCACAACATCACACGCTTCCCCAGTCAGGATCAGAGCAAATCTGTGGCAGGCCATTCCTTGGTATCTTACAGCAGGAAATGACAAGCCTGATTTAAAAAGACAAGAACCAGGCTGGAGCAATGGAAGTGAAGGGCTTTGCTGAAGGTCACAGTCGGGAGTTCTCAACCCTTGAACCTGACAGGATGACATCTGGGTGCAGGTTTTACAGAACCTCGCACACCAAAGCGCATTCGCCGTTCCCCTTTTCAGGTGTTAGCACGCGATGAGCTTCCTGTCAGTGTGCGGTTATCAAAATGCCCTGCTACTGTGCACCTGCAGCAAACGCTTCGATTACTGTTGGGGGGGGGGATGGGGGGGGTTCAGCCAGTATCGACCGTGCTGTCCGGTTGCCCGCTTGCAGGAACGGAAGTAAGAGTCAGAATAGGAAGATGTGGAGATGGGCTATGGCCGTCCTGTACAGCGGGTACTGGGTAGTACACTCCCCACCCCCACCCCGTTTCCAGGCAGGGGGCTCTGCAACCCACCTCTTCAGCACAAAGGCCGTGCAACGAGGCCGTGCAACCTTCAGCTTTCGGTTTCACTGGAGAAACAATTGCAGAAACAAAAAAATGTAAAAAAAACCCAAAGAAACCACAGGAAGCGCGCTCTGTCTCTCTCTCTCTCTCTCTCTCTCTCTCTCTGTCTCTGAGGGGCTGCACGATGCGTCAGCTCCCCCCCCCCCAATAACAGCGAAACGGAATGCGCCCACACGCTCGTCCCTTCACCGGGCACCCACGCCCTCCTGCAGCACGGTGGGCTGCAGTGCCGCATGACGGGCACGGAGCTGGGCTTCCGACCCACACAGTAGGTGGTGGGGTCAGTTCCCGGGAAGGGCACTGCTGTTCAGCAGGGTGCCTCACCTTGGGGGTTCGTCAGTAAACACCCGCCTGCATAAACGGACAGTGTGTACACATGTAAGCGGTCTGCTAAACGCCAGAATGCAATGTAACGCAGCCATATACCGGCAACTTCTGCCCCAAAGAGAGGATGTCTCTGCAACAGACCCATGATGGAAAAACCTCTCTCTCCTCTTCTAGCACCCCCCCCCACCCCACCTCTCCCCCACCCCAACGCCGTGTCAGAGGAGCCCCATGCCCTGGGATAAAGGGACCGGTAGACAGAGCGTAGGGTGGGGGCATCCCACAGCCAGTCGGCTCTTGGGGCCTGAGGTTGCACAAATCCCCACCCCCCACCCCAGGATGCCACTTCAACGCACACGCTGTTCTTTTCAGTTCGTTACGCGTTTATTAGGTCATGTTAAAACCTTGACAATCAGTTAGTCAGCTGGACAGACATGCAGACACACGTGTACCCACAAAGGAGGAAAGTGTGCAAACACACATCCAGCAAACACACCATTGCAAGGAGCACACATGGGTGACTTCTGACTTATACACAGATCCAGCACTGCTGTGGCTGAGTGTGACTCTCTTTCACACACACACACACACGATTTTAGGAGCTGCTGCTGGCAGTGTTCTTTCTCTCCACATCCCCATGGGATTTGGCTATAAGCAATTGTGCTAATGTGCACCCACCCTAACTGATGAGGGACGCCGCAGTTCTGGGATTAGTCAACATGATTGGGCTTTCCAAAGTGGGGGGAAGAGAGGGGGAAAAAAAAAGAAAAATAGAAGGTCAAAGACCACAGAGCACATTAGGTGATGCTGCATCTAGATTAATTTATCAACCACGGACACGCTCGCATACACACACACACACACACAGTATGCATGCGCATGCACATGCACAGTCATACACGCACGACCGCTCCACAGACCCAGAGTCATGCCGGGATGCAAACCTCAGCCCAACCTCGCCCTGTCGGTGGCACATCGGGCACATCATAGCTCTGCATGAAAGCACTACGCTCGCTTTATCTGCAGCTAGATTAGGCCTCAGGCCCCTGTTACCATCACAGACGCCTTTGTGTCAGTCACGGGATGACACCCGCCCCACGCCACACGAGCACACGTCAGCTTCCGAAATAACGGGGGAGAGACTCGACACGCAGGCCTGTCGCCCAGAACCCCACCAAAAAAACGTTGTCCTCCTACGAACAGGGTAGCACACAGAACGCTCGCACAGTACGCAGTAAGAAACATTAGTGAGAGTTAAATACACGTGAACACACGTTTGCAGATGGGCTCCAGTTAACCTGCACGATTCATCGTCATTCGCCGATGGTGGCTAAAACAATAACTGACGTATAACAGGAAAAAACATCCGCAAAAAAGGCAATTGAGGAAGGAGCCAGTGATGGATCAAGGGACATAGCCGTCCCTACAGAGTCTCAGCGTTACAGAAACTCAGCATTATCAACAAACCTTCCAATATAACCAGGGCGCACCGAGCACAAGCCTTATTATCAGAAATGTCTGTTTTAAAATGTTACGTAATACAGACTGCGCAGACATTTGAAATGCAATAGCAAATAAGCTACATTTTTAGAAGATGAAGACATTTTACCAAATAGCATTCCTATCTAATTATAATTCAGTATTAGTAATGAATTAACAATGACAGACCACAGCCAGTGCAAATATCGCTTTTGTGTAATACGAGAAAAAAAACTGTGATATTCAGCGTTGGAACAACATGTTTATTCATGCATCACTATGCCATTCAGGACAATGAAAATAATTTTATTTAAATTGTGATACTCTGAACAGTAATAATAACCAAAGGAGAGGAATTATGAGAGAAAAGGAAAGGCTTATTGGAGTAACCCAACCAAAATTCTCAAGTACTTCAGCCCACAGGACAGCCCAAAACATTTTAAATTATATACTGGCAAACCTGTCGATCACTCAGGACAGGAGCTGCAAAATGTTTTTTTTTTTTTTCATTTTTATTATTTGTATCATTTTTCCTGAATAAATCTGTATTCCACAGCCTCAGATTCTCAGGAGGCAGTGAAAACACAGAGAAGAGAAAATGAACGTGTGGGAAGATCTTCGCTTTAATTACAGACATGCCGCTACGTAGGCGGAGCTTCAAACGGGGCCGTTTATCTCAAACCACATTGATATAATCAGCGCAAGCCGAAAGAAAATAAGGATACAATATCATGACACGCACACACGCACGGCCATGCGCTGCTTAACCACGATAATATGCAAATGCGGCTAACGGTCGGCTGGCCATTGTACACAGCTACACATTGCACAGTTGGAATTACAGAGACGTTTCAAGCGAGAAGAGTGTACGGCAAATGATACTGAATAATCTCGCGAAGAAGGACACAAACACAGGCAAGAAACGTGGAGTGACTAAGCACTGCTGTTGTAGCCTTGAATAAAGGAAGCTTCCACCTCTCTGAACTAGCTGGGTAATAGAATATGTGCTAAGGGAAAGGTTACGGCATATCAACAATGTCTGCCTGTTGGCACCCTAACGGAAATATAATGAAGTGAATTTTGCACTCGTGGACCTTTCTGAAAATATAATTGACATATATTTCACAATAGTATACCAATATCTAAAAAGGCAATCATTGCAACACTTCACATATACTGTATTTATGAAGTGTAATTGAACATTACCATTTTGATCCAATTTGAGTATATTTTGATAACAGTGTATTTTAAGTGTATTTATTTAAGCACTGTACATTGCATGAGGGGAATAGGCGGCATTGTGTTAAAATAGCCCATCGTCAGGCAGCACTTCATAAACATGTCCAGGGGTGGTTAGCATTGCCAGAAAAAGGGAAAGCAAATATCATTGCGTGAGTTCAGCTGGCGGTGGGCAACACGGCATTATAAAATAATAAATTAAATGCCCGGCAGTGGGCAGCCCCGTCGTAGGCCATGGCAAACAGCTGGTCCCACTCGCCTGATACGCATCTCTCCAGTAAATAAGTTAAAATTTCATGAAGAGTGCTCTTTTTTTAGAGGGCTTTTCTCAGGCCTTTAGTTCCCCCCAGGGCTTCCGGCCGTGTCAGTGTAAGCACCCCCCCCCATCCCCTCACCTCCCACGTTCCCCCTCACCTTCCGCCCCCCCCCCCACAGTGCGCTGTTGCATAATGGGATTGTGCGCTGCCCCCGGCTGCAGGCTGTCTGATGTTACAGGGACACATTACCCAGACTCAGAAGGTAGCTGCTAGGCGCTGGTGCTGAGTTACAGAGGCTGTGCAGAAGGGGGCGGGGGGGACAGGCCTGAGTACACAGGAGCCTCTCTCTCTCCTCTCCTCTCTCTCCGCTGGAACACGGGTGGAACGGAGCAGGAAGTGCACCGCGCTGCAGCGGAGTCTCACGCGGGAAACGCTTAGCTGCGGATTCGCTGTGGAACTCAACGTACAAAACATTTCAGGGGAAGATCTGTCAAATCTAATAGTCTCATTCACATCGCAGCTAATGGCATCGTACCGTATCTTTCATTAACCGTTATTAATCATATCATATTGTTATGAATTAGGATAAATCGCACCGTATCGTTCTTCAGAGTTTCTCGGTCGTATTGTATCGCGATCAAGTTGCGTCGTCACACCTCTAGGCATATATGGAAGACTTGCTCGCCGCAACATGGTAATGTTATCAGTTCAGTTACAAAAAGACAGTATTCTGACAAATCTGAAATGGGCACAGCACAGCTGGTCTGGTCAGTTCCACGGGCTGACAGCCAACGTCAGAGTAGCCAGGAGCCTAAATCAAGCTCGCCTCACGGGGGTATTGCTGTTGCTCAGTCCAGTCCTCCATTTAGCCCGTTAAATACTGCAGCTTAATCATTTGTCATTTCCATTTCTACTGTGTGTAACCGGGACATTTCATTTACGCCTTTATCTAAACAACTTCCTTGTGTGTGTGTGTGGGACTACAGTCCAGTGTACAGAACGACAGAGAAAGACACCCCCAAAGCCTGATCACTATGATACTCATATAGCTTGGTACCATTGTCATCAAGCTATATTTACTATGAATCCATGCCTTCATGACCCAGAAACTTACTAAACCAGGAGTGTGAGCCTTTGTCGCCGCTGGCTTTCATTGGATTAGACGAACAGCAATGATGATGACAGCGATGACACATAACCCGTGTGCTACTGTGACCGTTTCCTGAAGCCAAAGATGGCTATGATATGTGGAAATCTAACACTGTCACCTACAGGGGTTAGCTGTACCAAGCTATGTACAACAGCAATATACCTTGCATTGTACAGAGCATTTATTTGTTAAGTAGCAAAAAAAAAACCCTCATTGCAAAAAAGACCTAACCGATGGGCGTAAAGTGTGCTGCTTTTCTGTCTGCTGACAGATGGCTGCAGTATAAACAGAATAAACAGGGCGATTACGGCGGGTTTAGACTCTGAAATTCGACACCAAAAGCAGTCTTATTAAAATTTGCCTGACTAAACAGTTAAAAATCCAGCGCGAACGCTGGGCTCGATGCCTCCGCGGTCCCTCCGATTCTGAAAAAACCGTTCATCTGTACTGTAAAATGTGAAATCCCCCCGGGGGCAATTTGGTTAAATATCGGACGGCTGGACATCTTCCAGCGCAGTGGCAGCTTAATGGAACTATGTGAGAGAGTTCGGGGAGAGAGATCTAGTGCACATCTTCGCCTTCCAGACTATTAAACGGGGCGGTCTGTGACTCCCTCCTTCGTTAAACGGGGTAGCCTCCGACTTGCTCTGTTAAATGTGGTAGCCTCCGACATACTCTGTTAAATGTGGTAGCCTCAGACTTGCTGTTAAATGTGGTAGTCCCCGACTTGCTCTGTTAAATGGGGAGAGCTGTGACTCAATCCTTTATTAAATATGGTAGCCTCAGCCTTGCTCTGTGAAACGGGGAGGGCAGTGACTCATTCCTCTCTCTGGCGGCAGTGTGGGGACGGACTGTTTTCCAGGCCCTTCCTCCCGTTTGGCAGAGGCACGTCGGTGGCTTTGACCCCGGCAGCGGAGCTGAGTGGGCTATCACGGAGAACAGAGACAGCACCTCTCCTCTCTCCCCCTCTCCCTGTCCACCGTGCAGCAGCCTGGGCCTGGACAGAGCCTGGGGAGACCTAGCGACAGAGTGAGGGCCGTACGTGCGTGCGTGCGCGTTTGTGTGCGTGTGTGTGTGTGTGCGCGCGTGCGTACGTGCTCTCGTACACGCGCGAGTCCGTCCTCAGTGTCTCCGGGGGAGTGCCGAACTGCAGGCACCCCCCCACCCCCACCCCTTTGATGCTCAAGGACACGGCGCCCCACAACTGGGCCAGACGCTATCCGGGGAGCCTACTCTCGCCGTCCCATCAGAGGAAACAACCCGAAATGGATCCCTGGCAAAGTAGGTCTCGCACAAAGCGCACGCAGAGAAGCGGAGAGAGAGCGCTCCCTCCCAGACTCAGCGTTTCTGCAGCGCGTCGCGCTCCCTCCCTGTGAACAGAGCAGCCGGGCTAATGGTCCGGCCCAGCCTTACCCAGAATGCTACTGGCCACGCACGCTTCTGATAAAGTGATAAAATGCTCCTGCCAAAAAAAAAGGGCCTTCAGGATAAGCAAATTACTGCACGATCAGGCCGGCTTACAGTAAATTTAGCCCCATAAAACCTTTTTGTAATAGGATTACAGAGCATCTGCACCAAAAAGGTTTAAGAACTTCTACAGAGGCCGCGGTTTTCTACTGGTTGCCGGGCGATGCATGAAATCCATTACTCAAAACTTTACGGAGAACACAGAACGTAACCATCCGGAACTGAGGTAAAACCATTTCAAGGTCATTTAACCTCCATGTTTGTTCATTTGCAGGCTGCATTATGCATTAATATTTAACTAAAACCTGTCATAAACCATTACCTGTAAAGGCGACTTGTTTGAAAATGGCTTGCCTTGGAGTGAAATCTAGCTGTTTGGACAAATGAACCATTTTTCAGAACAGTATGCCGTCTCAGAAACACAATAACACGCGCACCATGGGCCTCTCCCTCACGCAACAGTTCTCTCTGCAAACAATGCAAGTTAATAAAAATGGTTTAATTTGAATTACATAATTATACTTCACAATTTAGACACAAAATTAATCGTCTCACCCACTCACCGACCAAACACAACCCCGCCCCCTCGCCAAACGCGCTCTCTCTCTCTCTCCAGTACCAACCTGTGCGCTTTCAATTAGCCTCTAATACATTACAGGCCTGCTGGATTCAGTTAGGCTCATCCCCAATGGAAGGCCTCCAGATCGCTCATCAAACGGCCCAGGCTCTGCCCCCGATCCCAGCTGGCGTGCGCTCCGAGAGCGGGTAACGAAGCCGCGGCGTGGTGGCAGCCCCGCCGCCAGGACCACGCTTCACCGAAACCCGCCATGTCCCAGCCTGCCCCCCGCCCCGCTCTCCCCCCCGCCCCTGTGGCTGTGAGCAGACGCCCCGACCCCGGGGCCAGGAGCGCGGATTAAACGCGCCGAAACGTGCCAGGCGGCGATGGCGGTGACCCCGCGCGACGCCCGCGAGCTAGCGGATTAACGGAAACGCCCCGCCATGCCCTCACGCGCGGAGGCCGTATAAAAAATTTTTTTTAAAAAAGGCGCTTCCCGCCGCAGCCCGCGGTAAAACCGAGCCCGGACCCCGGCGTGGCACGGAGGAGCTGGAGAGCAGGAGCCGTGGGCGGGCACAGCAGGAGAGCTCGTGAGGTTGGGGGGTGGGTTTGCGGGGTGGGGGCGAGACATGTAAGCTTTACTGGTCGCCCTGGATACAAGCATCTGCAGAGTGTGCAAATACAAATAATAGCTGCAAATAGCGGCGGGTGTATCAGAGCCCGGTTGGCATAAACACAACCTCTGGATCCCAGTCAGAGGAGTACAGGTAGGTAATGACGAGGATGATGAGGATGAGGATGGCGATGGCTGTGATGTGCCAGGGAAACAACAGCAGAGTCCCGTCTTTAAAATGGCAGACCACATTTAATCTATTAAAAACTAAGCTAGGCTTTAAACTGTGTGTGTGCGGTACCTGTTCATTTTCAGTTCCGTCAGTCCATTTATCAACCTTGATGTTGCATCCAGTATACTGTTTAATTTTGTTTTTTGTTACTCTTACTGACGTCTTTGTATGCACCTTTCTTATTAATAACAATAACAATAATAATACATAATTATTATTAAACATATCACCCATGTGAGACTGCAGGACCGTGTGGAAGGGGAATGAAATGAATGGCGAGAGGGAGGGAGGGATGGGAAGAAAGAGAGAGGAAGGAGAGAGAGAGCCACATGCTGGTATCGACACGCTGCACTCCGTAGCTAAAGTGAGTGACAATTCCGGGGACGTGTTCTGACAACACGATGGCAGCTAAAAACACAGGAGGACGGCCGGAGGACCGAGAGACGGGGGAACAGCACAGTCTTCGGGCTCTGAAGTCAAACCCCAGGAAAACGGGCGGTCGGTGAAGACGGACCCTCGACAGCGGAGTCCAGGGTGCCCATCCGCCTGGTTACCCCGGGGAGTTGGGCGTGGCCCGAGGGGGGGGGGGGGGGGGGGGGACGTCCGCCAAAAACAAAACACGGAAATAAAATGTGCCTTGGGGCTCAAGGGCCAAACAAGCCATCTGAAAACGATTCTGGGAAAACACACCCAAATGTTATCGTCGCTCCCTCCCTTATTTCTCTCTGTTTATCCGTCTGCCCATCTGTCTACACGCACACATAATATATCTCCATCTCTTTTTCTCTCCGTTTATGTATTCCTGCTTCTATCCTGTTTCAGTCCCTCTGTGTGTGTGAGCGTGTCTGCCTCTCTGCCTGTCTGCTTCTCCCTGCTTTGCTTCCTATTTATGTCTGCCTCTACCTCACGTCTGGTGCCAGCAGTCTCTCTTTCGCTCGAAAACAACAAAAAAAACAAAAAACGCCGCTTTCATAAAGAGGATGTTTCTGCAAGGACACGATCTCGGGTTCTCGGTGGACACCCGAGTGACAGTACAGAGGAGGAGAGTCGGAGGTTCTGCTCTCTTTTCTTTTCTCTTTTTCTTCTCTTAGCCGCACTGCCAGGGAAACATTAGAGAGCGGTGTTGCCCACGAGCCGACCGCCGACCGTAAAGACAGCCTAATTATGCCGCCGCTCGCTCGCTCTCCGGTCCCTAAAGTTCCCTGGCGAGCGATTCCTCCCTGGCAACATTCTATAACAATATACACGTCCGGCAAACTGCGCTATTCTACAATTAACGAATACGCGGCGGCCCTTGCATCTGATCTGGAGATTATCGGGGAAAACCGTTGGAAACGGGGGGAGAGAGACGAGGTTTTCCGGTGGGTTTACCGGCGTCCCAGCTTGCCGAGCGAGCGAGCGGGCGCATGCGCTCATTAGGCCGGCTGTTACGCAACGGTGCAGGATTAAACCGCTCGGCCAGGCTTAAAGAGGAGACCGGTCTAAAACAAATCAGGGTGACCTCACGCGGCGGGCCTGAGCTATCGGTGACAGGGTCATAGGAAAAAAAAAAAAACCCTGTGACATTGAGCTGATCAGCTGACAGGGGAGTGACCCCCCCCCTCAGGCTAAAAGGCCAGGGTGCACATGAACCCCCCCCCACCCCACCCCACCCCATTCCCCTATGCACCAAAAGCATCTTCTGGTTCGAAGCCCGGAAATACCTGAGATTTGCGACCGTTATAATACGCAGATCATTTGAAGCACTCCCAAATGGCAATGGCAATGATTTCAATGAACATCCCAATGTCCATCATCCAGTTCACGTCAGGCCTCCATTAAACGCAGGTGTTGGTATTCAGTACACAAGCAGTTTGGGAAATTAGGACTTTTTTTTAAAACTGTTTGTGTGGACTGTTTCACGCTTTCTTTGCCTGAAGGTAGCATTGTGTCACGAGGACCCTCACAAAAGTGTGGGAGAAGGGTTTGGCAAGAGGTCCTCGGGCACAGGTGAAGGTCCTCCAGCCCAGGTGAAGGTCTTGTCTGGAAGTGGAATGGCGTGTTCACATGACCTCGCCCAACCGGAGACGTGCCGACTGGTATGTGGTATGTTCCGCATGTCCAGAGTTAAATTAGCCCGGCGCTGCTAGCGACCTTGGCCTGGAACCTGTAGTGCTAAACGCAGAGGTAAAAAAGGAACCCGCACCATTTAATATGTCCTTTTATCTTGGAGCCCAAATAATAAGCTACTGTGAAATCAATATTGCAAGCAATTACAGCTTCACTGCCCCACGGTGCACTGGGATCCAATTTGTCTCAGCAGAACTGCTCAGAAAAATATCGGAAAACAATGGAGGACAGTTTATAATTGGGACGGTGGTGGATATGGAGGGGGCTGGTGGCATCACCGAGACAAGGAAAGCTATCCATGGACATGAGCCAGAAGTAGGACATGGGAGACAGCGTTTGGGGTAAGTACAAATAACTGTGCTTATTCTGATAAGCATGAGCAGCTAAGGAAGCAATATACTCCTAGATAAACTACCAGTCAGCCCCACCCCCCATCTTCCACACGCACACACACACACGTACCCGATTGCATTGGATATCATACAATATCCATGTGGGCACTGCTTGCAAATCCCTGCATTTTGTTTTGAAAGACTTCCAGATCTTTAAAGGAGGCGGTTTCTGTGCACTATGAAGGACACATTGGTTTCAGATGCTTCTTATGGTAGAGGTCATTCAGGGGTCAGAGGTCAAAAGCAAGAAAACACACTTCAAGTAACTCCAGAGTACACCTGGTACACCTGGCTTGTCATCAGAATCTAAAATATCCTTCATTGCCCATAAAAACAGTCTGGGTCATTAACATATAATAAAACAGAAATAATATGGAAAAACCCCAGAAAGTGTACTCTCTCTTTAATAATTAGGCCTCTACTGTAATGTAACACCAAAAATACTCTTCATAATTCCGCATCCTGAAGACTGGATTTATGGTCACGGAGCTGTAAATTCACATCTCCTTTCATTTTTTTATTTTTTGAATTTGAATTATGGGAAAATTCAAATGACTGCCAGATAATGAGAAAGAGAGCAGAGCTGGGATGGCTGAAAAAAAAATCTACAGCGATGTCCAGAATGTGCAAAGCCAGTGAACAAAAAGCAGTTGTGTGGAATAAATGTGAAATTAATACACAGTAGAGCGGGAAAACCGAGCCGGGCAGTGGAACACGCAGAGAATATAAAAAGGATCGGGGCCTGGGCGACGGCTCGCGGCTCCCCCTGCATTTGCATTGCTCGCGTATCTTCAGAACGACGGGCCCTCGCCATTTATGATGTGACTGACATTAGCCGATGGCTTCTCCATTCTGCCCGCGCGGGTTATACGCTTCTATGAATAGCGAGATAAGCCGATAATGGACCCGGTGCTTACTGTAATATTATTATTAATAGTCAGCAACTTGCATCTCCATACGTCACGGGAACTTTAATCACCTCTGGGGTAGAGACGTTTCGGCCCAGGAATGCAAGCCTCTTATTGGCTGCCTAAAACTGAACATCCGCCATTTAATGGGAGTGTGGGGGTGCTGGCTAGAAAGCAAGCGGCAACTCCGTGTTCCTGGTTAGAACGACAATCTCTGCTACCATATTATTACATACTTACAGAACACCACAGCATGGCCACTTAATGGCATTCCATTACAAACTCTAAGGGGTTATTCACTGTGAATAGGGGCTTGTAAATCTTTTTACACATCCGATGTAAACGACAAGCGAACAACTGTAAATTTTGCTTAAAAAATGCAGAGCGGCCTCAGAAAGAGCCAGGGGTAAAGGAAAGGGGGGATTTTGTTTTAGTTTCTTTTAGTTATCGCTACACCGATTCTACAAGAGCCATTTCATTACACGCAAACCTCGCGACGCGGTTGGAAACGCAATTTTGCCCCCTGTTCTTATTCCAGGAAAGCGGCGCGTCTGCCAGGAGCCCGAGCACCTTGTCTGTCGGCACCCTGCTGGGCTTTAAAAAAATAAAATAAAAAATCAGTTGTTATTTCAGGTTTGAAGGCATTATCTTTTGTCATTCCAATATAGTTTCTGAAATTTTAAATGTCACTTGAGGGAGAATGAGGCAAAGGGGGAGCTGGGAGAGAGAAGAAAGGAAAGACGGAATGAGGGAGACAGAGAGAGGGAGGTGGAGAAACGAGGGGAAGCAGGGGAAGAGAGGGAGAGAGAGAGAGGCAGAGGACACGCGCGCGGACGGGTACTTGTGTGGACTGGGAAGCCAGCGCGGGGGATAATCTGCGCCTCTTTCCTCTAATGAGTGCAGCGCTTCGGCCCAGATCAGTCCGATTACAGGCTGCTTTTAATCCTGTGGAGCAGCCACGGAGCAGAGCGGGGGGGGGGGGGGGCCAGTGCTGCTCGACCCCCCCCCCCCCCCCCGCCAACCCCCCCTCCAACCAGCCACCATATCCAAGCCCACCGTGCACTTACAGTTATTATTCAAAGGAAAAGCTGCTCATTTGCTTATTGTCCCCATCTCTCTCTGTCTCTCCCTCTCTCTGTCTCTTGCTCACTCTCTCTCGCTCTCTCTCTGTACCTCTTCCTCTCTCTCTCTCTCTCGCTGTCTCTTGCCGTCTCTTGCTCACTCTCTCTCGCTCTCTCTCTGTACCTCATCCTTTCTCTCAGTCTCTCTCTCTCTCTGTGCCTCTTCCTCTCTCTCTGTCTCTCTCTCCCTGTGCCTCTCTCTCTCTCTGTCTCTCTCTCCCTGTGCCTCTCTCTCTCTGTTTCATTACCGCTGTGGGGTTTACCCGTGACAGAAGGCGATGCCCTTCACCGTGGCAACGTGTCTGGGTGCAGTGCGCTTAAAGGTCACGGCTGATCGGAGGGTAAATGGCTGCCGTCTGAGCGGAGCGGAGGTGCTACTCCTCTTAATCACACACAGGTGAGCCGGGGTAAACTGCAGCTCCCAGAATGCCCGGCTTTAGCCCAGGTGAGCAGAGATGCAAACAGGTGAGCCGGGGTAAACTGCAGCTCCCAGAATGCCCGGCTTTAGCCCAGGCAAGCAGAGATGCACACAGGTGAGCCCGGGTAAACTGCAGCTCCCAGAATGCCCGGCTTTAGCCCATGTGAGCAGAGACGCACACAGGTGAGCCGGGGTAAACTGCAGCTCCCAGAATGCCCGGCTTTAGCCCAGGCAAGCAGAGATGCACACAGGTGAGCCCGGGTAAACTGCAGCTCCCAGAATTCCCGGCTTTAGCCCAGGCGAGCAGAGACGCACACAGGTGGGCCGGGGTAAACTGCAGCTCCCAGAATGCCCGGCTTTAACCCATGTGAGCAGAGACGCACACAGGTGAGCCGGGGTAAACTGCAGCTCCCAGAATGCCCGGCTTTAGCCCAGGCGAGCAGAGACGCACACAGGTGAGCCCGGGTAAACTGCAGCTCCCAGAATGCCCGGCTTTAGCCCAGGCGAGCAGAGACGCACACAGGTGAGCCCGGGTAAACTGCAGCTCCCAGAATGCCCGGCTTTAGCCCAGGTGAGCAGAGACGCACACAGGTGAGCCCGACAACGCCTCAGAGCCTGCTTAGCCCCAGGCGAGCAGAGATGCACCAGCGTGAGCCCGGGGTTAAACTGCCAAACTTCCAGATGCCCGGCCTTAGCCCTGCTGAGCAGAGACACACCAAAGGTGAGCCTTGGTAAAGCAGCTCCCAAATACCCGCCTTACCCCAGGTGGCAAGGACACGTGAGCCTGGTAATCTGCAGCTCTCTCCAGAAGCTTCAGCTTTAGCCCAGCGAGCAGAGACAGACACAAGGTTGGCCGGGTAAACTGCAGCTCCCAGAATACCCGGCCTTAGTCCAGGTGAGCAGAGACGCACACAGGTGAGCCCGGGTAAACTGCAGCTCCCAGAATGCCCGGCCTTAGCCCAGGTGAGCAGGGCATTCTGGGACCCAGGCAGCCCGCATAACCTCAGAGCCATTGCGCCACCAAAAAGGTACGAGACGCCCCAGAGCATTTTTACCCAGCGTATCGGAGGGTCCTGTTCCAAACAATCTGCACAAAAATGCATATATCAACAGTCCAGATAGAAATCTGTATGAGCGCTTTCTGCTTGGAAAACAATACCACACCAAAGCAGCACCCAGGAAGGCACTTGGCAACAAGCTAGAATATGCCACCAAACTCCTCTTTTCATTCAAAGATGGAGGACACTATCATGTAGATTCAGCAGGTCTGCTCTGTTTCCAGCCAGTTTACAGGTTACTCCTGCTGACAGGTAATTCTTTATGCGCCCAACGTGCTTCGAATACCGAATCAATATCGCTACAAAACTACAGCCGAAATCCCAGAGCACATCACACAATTTCTAAAAACTGAACCCGACGAACGATTGTTAGCACAGCATTTACCAGCCTGCACAACATGGCTGCGATCTGTTTCTTGCCCGAGCAGAGAGTTCTGACACACACACACACAATTCTTGAAATCGGGACAGGACAGTACGTACCGCCCTTCATAATCCACATGAGATTACTTCCCGAGATGATCTGAATTTTGTCCCTTTGGGGCACCCATTACAAACCATCAGGCAGCAGCAATTATTTGTACGGTGCGTGAAAAGGATGGAACAAGAACCTATGGCTGACGTTCGCGGCCGAGCCACGCCACAGACTCTCGATCGGGGAACCTGTGCAAATAGCACTCGGTTTTAATTGGGTCGCAATCCCTGACCCCAACGCTAACTTCGACCGTAAACAGAGAGCTTTTGGGACCTTCACGTAACCTTGCTTTTGTTTGAACACAACGATAACATTTGAGCAAACCGGCACAAACACCAGCTTGCGCTGCAAGGTTACATGTGGCGTGAGTTCAGGCTCCAGACAGGCAGCAGATAGTGCCTGAGTGGAAACGAACAAAAAAAAAAAAGAATTTCAAAAAAAAAAAACAACCAAGAATGAGGATGTGAACAAGTTTCCAAACAGACGTGATATGCTGAGTCTCAACAGGGGGAAAAAATCTGACTGCAGCACGGACAGAGGATCTCATTAACAACCCGATCACACGGCACATATTGCCAGAGGTCTTTATTAGCGGAAGAACAGAGCGCAGAGTACCAATCATTGCATTTTCCCCCCTCCCCTGCTTTTCTGAGAACGACAACAAAGCCCTAGAGGTCAGGAGAGGTCAGGGGAAACACCTGCAGCCAACCCATTCAACGTATTCAATGCAAGTCTGTTTCGACTAAAGCTGACATTTCCCACAAAATCAATGCTATGTTTTAGAATTATTTGAATTAGCTTACATAACATCACATGATTTCCCATTCAATGCATTAGGAGAGGCTGGTTGCCCTGCCTAACAGAGTTGCTGCCCTGTCTAAAAATATAAAGAACATAATATGCCAATGTCTTTATCTGAAAGCGAATTTACTAAGTTTAAAAAACAAATAGAACATTTTGTGCTCCATTTCATGATCCGTCTTCAGAAACTATCAACGATTCAAAAGGCTACATAAGTGGGGTGTGTGGACTCCCCTCAGTTAGCGACCAACTCCAAGTATGAAATTTCTGTGTTTCGACTGGTGGTCATCTCACTACAATTGGCTGCTCGACAAATTGATTTGTCTACGAGATTTACCTCAAGAAAGCGAAATAAGTAGCTTAGCAAAATTATAACGTCACCTTCAGCTGATAAGAGCAATTTTCAAACAAGAAAGGGTCAGGTCAAGGCCTCGTCTTGTTGACGAGATCAAGGGGGAACGGGGACAGGGGGAGCAGTTCAGCTGTAAGTGAAAGCACTAACAGTGCAGAAGCCATCACAAACCATGCGGGTGCAGCCCAGCTGTCAACACACCGTCAGCCTTGTGTGGAACCCGGCCTGGCTTTGAGAACCCTCACCTCAAACCATGCGGGTGCGGTCAAGCTGTCAACACACCGGCAGCCTGTGTGGAACCCAGCCTGGCTTTGAGAACCCTCACCACAAACCACGGCTTTATAAAAGCAAGCCAAGGAGGGCAACCAATTCGCGACAAAAAATTTGCAGGTCTTCGTTGGATTAGTTATCGCAACTCCTGAATATGCCAGTAGCAGAACAGCGGTTAAACAACGCTAATTTACGCCGGCTTGTTTTGACGCGACGTTAAACATTAAACTGATACGTCGTCCTCTCTTCTCGCGTCCTTATTCATTATTTTCCAGCCTCTTATTCGCTTTAATGTCTTTGATATTTTGAAGCACAGGTAGCGATGAAGCCAAATGCCATTTATAATGCCATTTACAAATTTACATAATACAGTTCCGTACCACTGGTGTAGGCAACACAAACAGTCAGTGAAGAGCGGCACGGCGCGAAAGGAGTTTTACCGAGGTGCCCACAAAATAAATTTTAAATATATATACACAGTATAAAATAGGGGAAATGGGTGTCCTCGCCAGCCCTCCAACAAAGCAATCCTGGGGGAGACACTGCATCATATGCCATCCAGACTTTTTCATACGGGTGAAGGACGCCGAACAGCGTCCTGTCAAACGAACGTTGCTTTTTGCACGGGCGACTCCCCACGATACGAAGCACAAAGTAAAATCATCCTTCCAGATCACGTTAGTGTGTTCCTTGTTCCGTCAAAATTCCATTGTCTTAGAAACAAAGCAAAAAATCTGGATACCTAAAATGTAATTAAGATGATGTTTTAGTCATGAGAAGATGTGCACCAATAAGTTCAACAGAGGATGACTTGCAGAAAAAGACGGTCTTTCTTTTACAGCAGCACAACAAGGTGGAAATCTTGTTCATTTCCCCCTGCAGCAAGAGATGTATTGGATTGATAAGCAAAGCATTCAGCAATGCCCCCTCCAAGGTAAGAAAATAATTTAGCTTTGATTTGTTGCTATTTTACGATACTTATAGTTACTAGGGGTTTAACGATACATCAGTCCGGACCAATTTAACGGTTCGAAGGGCAACAATCCGATCCAACCCAACGTGCATAGCATAATAGTTCATTAAATGTCCATAATCTTACAGTGGTTTGCTCTCTAGCAACACTGCCAACATCACTGTTTACATTTCCCACTCAACCTTATCATCACTCGCACTAGTGTCGTATACTGCATCATTTTGGATCGAATCACAGAAAAATTTCTGATGTTGCCAAGTATCAAGCCATTGCCTCAAGAATCGAAATAGTACCCTATCATGGTGACGCCTGAGGCTTACACCCCTAATAGTTACCCATTATATTATCTACTACTGAACAGAATTGTCTCATGGAATTTAAATTCACTACATTCACAACATTTTAGTTTGACTACTGACAACTAACTGTATTGTTGACATGTTAATTAAATATGTACATCAGATTAAGCAGAGATGGTTTGTTGCTGATTATCCTGGTTTAATCCAACATAAACACAATTGTGTAGATTTTAATGTTCAAATCCAATTTGGAAATTATTGTTTACTCAAGATCGGCCGCCGAAAAATAATTAACCGATATTCCTTGTTGTCACAGAGAGGCAAGAGATTGATTAATGGTGGACAATTAGACTGATTGCACACCTGAGAACCAAGATGGAAGCCTTGCTCCGACGAAGGGAACTGACGAGCCAAAAAACACGTCAGCACGGCTGTTCGGAAATAACAATTCCCCAAACGATTAATGATACGGGACAAGGTCGGCGGCCTGTCAGCATGCGTTTTTTTCTGAAAAAGAGACAAAATATAAGCTGCAACCCACTTCTTCTAGTTATGTTTTTTCATGGCTTAAGAGAGGCCACACCAACGCTGTAAAAAGGTAACCATAGATACAGATCGCCATAGATTCAATATTAATGGTTAAGGCCGCTCGCATGGCAAACGGTCTAGATCACTGAGCGAGGCTCACGGGCTTGAACCCCTTTGGTATGAGCCTTGACGCTCAGGCTGCCAAAGGCTTGACCACACTCTATCATCTGTGTGTTCATAGAGAGCGGCCAGCCCACTCATCCAGTTCTGCTCCAGACCCTTCCCATTGTCAAACCCGGCCAATGTTCTCACAGATGGTCCCTTGTACTGTTTAGAGCTATCGGACTCCGTGGTGATTCAGAGGAACAGACGGCTGGCCTGGCTTTGTAGATACAATGGGTCGGGGGGGGGGGCTTTTTCGGGCAGGACGTATTCTGACGTGCCGAAATCGACAGCGATCTGACCAAGGGACGTGTTAAATCGCACAAGTGTAAATTATGAAAAGAGCAGTTTTATGTCTTTGTGGTTCTGTTGTAAAATTAGAACTGCCACCTGGTTTGTGTCCTTAGAAACAACAGAAATCAATTGCAAGTGTGATCGATGGTAAGAAAATTCAATTCAAGACACGGTTCCTTTTTTTGTGCTGTCACTGCTACTCTCCCAGTTCCTAGATTTCAGCCAAGTGGTTTTGTTGCCAGTGCTGGGACCAAAATGGTTAGAGTTCATAAACACTGCAGAACAAGTGGTGCCACGAACCAAACAGGGGAACACCAGGTAATGTCCGTGAGGTTCAGACAGCAGTTGCATAATGGTCTTAAAGAGGGAGTACCACACTGTTTACACGGTTACCTTAAGTGACCGTGTCACAATCGGACGCCAGAGAGGAATTAAGTTTGCAGGTGAGCCGTACACAAGAATTTAAGACTTTCTCAGAACACAACCTCTTGGGTAATGGCCTCGTATTCTCGCCACAACTTCCCTGCACCAAAACGGGTGAGTGGTGTGAACAGGCAAGATCCCCGCCGTTTCTGTCCTATCCCTGCCCGACGATTCCCAAACAACTTGTGTCCTTGAGAACCCTTCGATCGACGAGAGCGTGAATTAAAACGCAGAATTTGTTCAAGCAAAGGAAAATCAACTGCTATCAGGGGGTATTTAAGGACCGTGCCCTTCTAAATTAGGCTATAAAGAGCCACAGCCACATCATTTTTTATTTCCCGTCAGGTTTTGTATTTTCTAAAAGGGAATTGCTGCACGCACGTTTGTCATGCATGGATGCATTCCGCAATAGCGAACTTCGAAAGGCTCAGGCAGTTCTATGTGCTTTGCCCTTCGATAAACGTACTGTTATCCATTTCCACAACACCTGGATATGTGATCTCAATTTAGCACAGAAAGGAGAATATTAGCATTTATCAAAACAAATAATTTATAAATGATACAAAGTGTTTACCGTGATACCTTTCCAATCACTACTTTTAAATAAGCCTACATTACTTTCAGAATGTTGTTATGCAACCTGCAATGACCAGACCCGTCTATTCCCGGAGGTTAACCCCATCTCCCATAATCCCTGGGCGTTAATCCAAGCCTGTCACTGGTTTGTGCTCGTGCCAATGTCACTCACTCCCTTTGGCCGAAAAGAAATAAAATGACAGTGAAAGGGAACTCACGGTCTCCGTTGATGCATTCTTAAGTCTGCTGCAGGGGACAACATCAGCCTGTGTGTTGTTACAAGGCTACTGCCCGAAGAGACATTATTTCTTATAATGACGATGCTTCACTTGGACTATAGCAACACGCTATTAACGGTCACACCCGCTTTTACCGGACAGATATAATGCTTCAAGGTTTATTGTCCGTGATAACGCCGCCAAACCAAACAGCGTTACAGCTGGTCTAAAATTGTTGTGCCTAAACCTACTCTTATGAACGCAGGCAACTGCTGGACAGTGTCCGCAAAAAATCCGGAATACGTAACAACGTGATAACCACTACAACTCCAATCGCTCCTTAAAGGTCGCAGACTTAATTAATTTCAGTCTCCAATCTCCCAGCGAGAAAGGCCATCCTGCACGCTATAATACAGTTTATCCGTGACGGGTAGACGGTTGGTTTACAGAGTAGACTACAAAATAAAGGGAAGAACATTCCAAATAAGATCTAAAATTCGAAAGGAATAGCCTATCATGTGAAGTCCTGTGAAAGTAAGCATTTACGACAGTTGTTTATTTTATTTTTAAATTGCGAATTAGGCCTAACCAATTCAAAGAGTCCAAACTGCCTTGCGTTAAAATTAATCAAAGTAACTGTTCCTCTCCGACCCGCTTTTCCGTGTCTGTCTTCTAATTTTTATGTAAAATAAATTTAAATTACGCATTTAAAATGTCCCCAGTTGCACACCTGAAAGTGTGATCGACGCAATGATCATTATACGTAGTCTACTTGTAAATGGTCAATAGGTTTTCAAGCTTTTTATCACTCGAATGTTTGTTCAGTGAAGCGTTTCCTTAGGCTATATTCCATATCATCACCGCCCCGGCTTTACAGAGTGCCACAGAGCACATCACTATTTTCGGCAACAAAGTTTCTGGGGCCTACTGTAGCGCATACGATGCATTTGGGGACACGTCTTAACTGATTATAAGGCAAAGTCGAATTATACAGTTACTCACGTTCCAAGGATCTCCTTGAATTCGAATATTTTCTTGATGTCGTCTACTTGCTTTTTCCACGATCCCGTCCCAGACTCGCCATTCTCCCTTGCCATGATGGAACCGGGGAAAACGCAAAAGCTGAATTACAAAACCCCCAGAGTAAATAACGCTTTCCCACGCTTCGAGTTGCACTTCCTGCTCACACAGACAGCCACGCGCAGTAAGCGAGGTCGGACAGTTTTCTCCTTATTGTTTTCCTTTTCGATTTGTCACCGCCGCCCTCGATTTCTCTTTTCTTTCTTTGTCAAACTGAAGTGTTCCGCATCGGCACACGCCGCTGAAGAAGGCTGGTTTTCTCCTGGCGGATGCACCTGCAGGTTACTGAGCTAATCTGTTTTGCGTAGCCTAGCTAAATTGTTGGGGGTATATGTTACCTTCGTTTGGCACTGTCCTCTGCGAAGACTTTTCACCCCTTAAAGAAGCGAAATTCTTTGTAGATATGTTCAATCAAAATGGTTATTACGGAGACGGATATGTTATTGAACCACGCTGACTGTGCCATTGGTTGTTATGGCAATGAGAGAACGAGTAGGATGCTGCTCACCGCTCGAGCTGTCAACGGTGTGTGTCTGTGTGTGTGTGTGTGTGTGCGTGCGTGCGTGCGTGTGTGTGATAATTCGCATTGCACCAAAACCACGCTCGCGTCCAAGCCAAGCGGGTGTTTTACTACACACGGTCAGTTTTTTTTAAACATGCTTCAAGAATAAATGTAATAGGGTATTGCGTAAATTAGCGTATTGCAGTAGGCTAATTTAAACGGACCTAAACGGCAGGGAGATGGTTTCAATACAACTGACGACTCGTCTGATTATTATTGGAGCAGTTTTTGTGCGAGTGAATGAGTTTCGTTAGCTTCTGTTCAATTTTGCCGTGAGGCTACAATGTTGAGGATTGTTATTTGGACAGAAACTTATATATTTTGCCTTCATCCATAGATGAAACAACTTTTAAATGTATTTTGTTAACTTTAATTTAAGACAATATTTCGATAACATTAGCAATGTGGAGGTAAATCCATACAGACTTACAATATAAAATCGGAATATTTTAAATGGAAATAGATTTCAGTTGATTTAAGATTTTATTGTCAACGGGCAGACCTTTAAACCCTTTTTAATACTACAACTATGCCTACTAGTGCTATTATTATTATTATTATTATTATTATTATTATATAAAGGTATCACATTGATAAGATTGTCTTCAGCCTTTCTGAATGAAAAATAATTTCGTAACATTGAATGTTTAAAAAACAAAAACAAATCGTTATCATTTTCTGTATTTTAAATCAAATAGACCTAAACAACACTGGATGTCAGAAGCCCAGTGGTTCACCACCACACTGATAGTCTCAGGTGATGAGGACATCTGAGCATTCTGGGAGGTCTGACCTCAGAAGCACAGTTGCTTATCCACTGTAGGGCAGTACCATCCATTGTTTTGCAAACTTGTGGTTACGTTGGACAAGGGCCACACATCCATGCATAAATTTAATTAGTCAGCCCCTTCCCCTTCCCATACTAGGCAGAAACCCGTTTGAAGGTGTTTCAGCTTGATTACGATTGTACAGTTGACTTTGATGTAAAGGCATCAGTTTGGAGCCTGCAGCAGTGTTTTCTAAGAAACAGTGAACCGCCCTCATAAAAAAAAAAAAAAAAAAATACTATAGCACAGAACTCTGACAACGTGAGCCGTAGTATTATTAACCAGAAATTTTTGCTGGTGTTGTTCAGACACGCCTCGCTGTACGGCACTCATGAGTATTCCAGCTGCAAACTACTGCAGTTCTCATTCAAGAAAATCTATTCCTCCACACTCCCTCCCGGCCTCCCCGCCCCCCCCGCCTTCAGCTGAGCACTGAACCCAGCACTGAGTCAGCAGATTTCTCTAGTTTGATTTGACAGTTTTTCCCCTCCCCCCTCCCCCTCTTTAGGAAGATAAAAAGCTATAGGGTTCCCGTAGCCCTGACTGAAACGAGGTTTATGAGGCCCTGTAAGCGAGCAGGCTTTATTTTATCAGCCACAGCAAGGCTAGCAGACTGCAGGGTGACTGAAACAAGCAGGGAAGCAGGACATTCCCCCAGAATGCTAATGTGGCCTGGCATCGGTGTAAGGACACTGCAGCAACCTCCCCCAACCCCCCGCACCCCACCCCCACCCCAAGGTTAACCACGGCACTTCATTATCGAGCCGTGGTGTCTCATGGGGCGGGAGCAAAAAACCCAATTTCTCTGGCGAGATTCAACGCACGAGCACAGACACCAGACAGGCCACTGCCCCGCGCCACTACCGTCGTCTCCGTCCCGTCGTCTTCAGACGCAAGGGCAGCGCGCGTCGTCCACAGCCGCAGCCTCCCAGGGTCAGGCCTTTTCAGCTCTCAGCCCCCTCACACCGAGCGTTATCGTATTAATATATTTATGCTGCCATTTCTGCATGCTGGGGAATGTGATACTGACCTTGGCTGTCTAATGTCAAGGTTTATTACAACCCGCACAAGTCTGAGCCACTCTGCTGAACCCCTATAAAAGGCCAAAAACAGGCTCCCTGAAATTTTTTAAAATTCGCCCGAATCCATTTTTTGTACATTTTTAAAATTTTTGTTCTAAATCAATCGCAGCTCGCCGAGCTCTCCGGTCTTCAGGCAGAGAGGTTTTCCAATCCAGTGCCGGTGCTTTGCCGGTGTGAGGGAAATGATTGATATTTACCGTGACAAACTGGCCAAAGTCACCAGACCATTCCACTCGGACCGTATTCCCCAGACTGAAAACAATCCCCTTCTCTCACCCCTGCTCTCCAGAGCTCATAAAACACCAAAATTCATATAAACAATTCATGCTCGCTGCTGCAAGAAAATCCCAACATTACATAATTTGATATATACCAATTTGATATGCAAATATAATCAACCCCTCTAATTACTGTATAAATGTGTCACACAATCATCAGATAATTGTCCTCAGCACAATTATATTACACCGACACCTTTCGGAACTTCCAGGAATGGTTTTTGAGTGTGTTGCACCCCCTAGAGGAGGATATTGACACTACATTTTTTCTTCTCCATCTGTAGTTCATAAAATCATACTAAATAGTGAAGTACAACCAAATAATTTTTTTGACTGAATTGAACATCTTCATTATGGTATATGGCTGGCTTGAGATATTGTTAATATATTTATGTCCAATATTTTTGAGCTCAAAGCTTTGTGAAAATACAAAAAAATACAAAAGGATCAACAGCGTTTCCGATGCATTTTATAATGTAGGCAGGTTTGGAATCATTATTGCATTCATGTAATAATCTACCATAGCACAAAAAAAGAATGTTTTACATTCTGGGATTACTGGCCTTTCTAAAATTTATTCCATTTATGCTCTCAACTCAAGTAGACAGTACAGGTACTACAGTACATCTGAATGCTTTATTAAAAGTCTTCCTTCTATGGACTCACTAAAGTATTCACCATACACAGGAGGCAGAAATACCCCAAAAATACTCCCATCCAAAAAAGCTTGAGTAGGAGACATCAAGACAACCACAAGAGTGTAACAAGAATGCTGGAATTGAGACCATTTCCTTTTTAAATTATTATTATTTTTTTAACAGTAAAGTGAAAAGGCTTGTGTATAATTTCGTATTACTGAAAGAAGATGCTGGTACCCAAATAAAATAAACAAGGTGATGTGTGATGTTTATTGAATTACTGGTGCAAAAGAACTCAAACTGACCTTTTCGGGGTTTCCCTCCCCCACCCCATCCCACTGAAAGTCAGCAAGGATATCGTTTTACACGCTTCTCTTTGTGTTAATCCATCCACGGACATGACTGCCAATGCTCTGGTGGACATATTTGTTTAAGCGGCAGATAAAGACGAAGCCAGCACAGACGGGAGTCACACACACGCCGATAACCTGCTTGGACGTAAGATTTCCAGGCACCCCTTTAAACTAAACACCGCTTACAAAACATACATGTCCAGGCATACAGCCTTTCTATTCAGCTGTGTCGGGCCACAAAGCAGCTTCAAAACCTGCCTGTTTTATTTTTTTTAACCAAGCAGGCAACACCAGCAAACATTATCCCACTCGCAAGAAGTAATGATCTAATATATTACAGCAAAAAAAGCAAGTTCCTCTGAATATTGCATAGGTCTTGGACCTTCGCGGACTTAAATAAATACTCAAACAGGAGCCTCGTCGGTACTGATAAAAGACAACAGAACCCACCAGTCGAGATTTTGTCTGTACTTTCAAAATAATCACAAAACAGAAGCCTGCTCATGTTCATGCACACAGCGTCTGGACTCTACTTCTGCCTGAAGGCATTACCTATTAGACAGTACTTTATTATTAAGCAAAAAGCTCTGTCTTTTCTTCTTCTGCCTTGCCACTTATTCACGCCTCTTCATCAGATTCATCTTGCTGGCTTTTCTGCTGCAGAAACACAAAGAATACATTACGTCAGTATTAGTCTAATTTGCACACAGCAATTCTGGGTACTGAAGAGCCAAGTCTCACAGTCCCCAGTGATGCTTCTGGTTTTGGTCCATCTGAGCCTGATTTCAGTTCGATTAAGAGACAATTCAGAGTCTGAATATTCAATGTGAATGGAGAAATTTTCAGTGCCTAAAACAGGGCTGCCCAATCCTGTTCCCCCGATCCTGTTCCACCATCCTGCACGTTTTCATTTCAACCCAAATTTGGCGCCACCTGACTACTACCAATTAGCAGCCCGACTAGTTCTTTAGCTGCTCAGTGAGGTGTGTTGTGATAGGGTAGGAATGAAAACCTGCAATAAAGAATGAACGGGATTGGGCAGCCCTGGCCTATAGCACATGGTGACCCGAAGTCATTAAGCCTAATGATTAATCCCGTCACGTAGTCAGGGGTGTGGATAGAGCATAAACCAGAAGCATTTCTGGCACTTCACGACCAGGATCCTGAAGTGTGGTTAATACAGGAACAGGAAATGGTTAGGCTGAGGTGCCGACGGGCGTCTTGTGTGACTGCCACAGTCTCAAGTGGGCACAAATCCGTATCACCCTGGCAAAGGTGGTCACATATCTGACTTGCTCCAGTAAAATCCAGTAGAAATGGGATGGATAAAGACTAAGACAGTGGAATGTATGTTTACCAAAAAAATTTAATAAATTAAATAAAAAGTTCTGAACTTTCTGTTACTGCCTACACAAGCAAGTGCCTACATAATAATGTGAATACGATAAAAAAAAAAAAAAACACGCTCAAGGCAGCAGTGTGTGTGGGTACCGTTGCCTCCCACACCACATCCCTCCTGACTACTGGGACTGGGTGCGTGACCTCAGGAGCTCCGCCCCTTTCTTGCAAAATGACCCGGCTTGTTCTGGACACTCGACAAACCCCCAGAGCTGTTCCTCCTGGGGTTTGCCGTTAAATTACATTTAAATAAAGCGTCCACCGAGTGCAGGTTGCGCTGACTCTTAGCTGACCCCTTGCGCACCACTCAAAGGGGAACTGCTCACCAGTTTGAGGAAGTCGATGAGCTTGTACGCGTCCTCGCCCGTGGACAGGTCAACGAAGTCGCGAGGGATCCGGTAGCTGAGACACGGGCTGGGCTGGAACGTCACCTCACTGGTGGTGTAGCGGAACGCAGGTACTTCCTGTATAGAGCAGGAAACACGCACACACAAACACACACACACACACAGTTACACACAAATAGATGTCAGACGGCCCGAGCTGAAGCCAAACCACAACATCAATCCATTCCGCTGTTGTTATGTATGCTCGTTGTTATGTTGCTTTCACATTCCTGTGTGCTGGGTAGAGTGTCACAGTTCTCTCTGGCTGCATATGTACCAGTAAAGCTGACTTCCTGGAAATGCACAACCAGTGTTATTGACTAGTTCCATGGTCTTATTACCCAACAGCCAAGTTTGTACACATATCGCAGTTACATAGACAGCAACTATGGAGGGCTACTTATGTTGATGTGTATCAATGCATTAAATGAATACAGCTTTGGATCCAGAGCCTGCTGGGAAGAGTAGGCGTGGTGAATTGGGGGGGGTGGGAGTCCTACTTGTTGGGCAGGGTCTCCCTCCATCTGATTGGTCATCAGATTGTGTCCAGAGGTCAGCTCCTCCCAGGTGAAGAGTAGGGAGTCGGTCACTTCACCGAAGGGGTTCAGATCAATGAGCCACACCCTGCCCTGGGATGGGAAGGGAGAGAAACCGTTACGGTCACATGACTGAAAAGCAAATCTTGCCTACGGACGGGGTTCACGACCCGCCAACATAACCGTGAATATTTGGCTTCAACCGGAAAAGTGTCACACAAAATTAAATGGTTATTTTTTTTTTTTTTTTTTTTTTACATCAGAAGGGTTTTCCAGTGTTTTAAGTAGCTCTCCTGTAGCAACCTGTAATTGCATTACATTACATGCATTTAGCAGACGCTCTTATCCAGAGCGACTTACACAGCTTTTTACATACTGTAGTAATGCAGGTTAAGTACCTTGCTCAAGGGTACAACAGCAGTGTCCTACCCAGGAATAGAACCTATGACCTTTTGGTTACAATCCCAGTTCCTTACCCACTATGCTACACTGCCGCCCATAATGCTCTGTGAGCTTTAGTTAAAGTCTTCAGCCTTTCCCATTGGACCTGTGAGCTCATTTTCTCTTATTTACTCAGGGGCCGCAGTGCTGTAGTTTAAGTCAGCCTCCGTGCCAAATCAATTTTAACAACATGATGAGAAAAAGATGTTTTGCAACAGTCATTGAGGCATGAAAAAAAACAAAAAAAAAAACAATGTTCGTGGAGGAAACCAGTCACGCGTACGCCCTACAGGGTGCAATCTGCGCAGTTTACAGCCTACACTGACTCCAGAACAAATAGAACCCACGGGTTTTCGAAAAGAAGCAAGAGTGTCTCATGTTTCCGAAAAACCAATCAGCAGGAGGAAAACAAACTCCTACTTACCCAGCTATCCCTGTAGACGTCTAAAACAACTGTGAGGAAGAGAACAAAGATGTCATCAGACGACTCATTGTATACACAGGCAAGTACATTGCTCTTTATCAACAGAGAGGTCATAATGTTAGCCTAAGCTAACCTATCCCTCTAATGGAAGGCAGCAATAATCAGCCAATCAGCGTATTAGATGCCTAACAACGGGTGGCAAAACCAGAGGAAACTTGACACGCCCACGGGGGACTTCATCTATACACGCACGGCCACACATAATGAGAGCACGTGATGAGTACAGGCCACTCAGCCCGTCTGAGCCGAGCGCTAAATCAAGCCCCAAACGCTCCCGGGGACTCTCGCTTTACTCGACGACCCGGCCAAGCGGCTCCGCAAATCGACATCTCGCAGCGCGGACACTTCCCCGCGTCTGTACGGAATTTACCTGGAGCTAATTTCAACTCGTGCCCCGTGCTCCGCTGGCAGCATTCAACCCAAAAAAAATCTACTTAGCTGACTGTTTAGCTGACTTTGCTAAACCCTATAATGACCCCTATAATGCCCCTAAGTCTCCTGTTTGTTGATCCTGACTAAAATAAGAGTCAAAAGTATTTCCTTGTAATCGTTACATTTCACACACGGAACCGACCTAATTGCCCTTCTTTGCACCTTTTCAAAAGCGTCTATATCTTTCTTATAAAGTGGTGCCCATAACTGCACACAGCACTTTAAATCACGGTTGTCAAACTGTTAAAAGTGAATAGTGATGTTTTTTTTTTTCCATTTGTTTAATTCATCAGATTAGTTAAGAAAGCATCGTTAAGAATCCAGCGCTACATGGAGGCCCTTGTCCTTGACCATCATAACTCCCTGCCCTTGCCCATCATAATTGGTCAGCCATTTGATACAATCAAAGCCCGCAATCGAGTTAGTAGGTGCTTTTTCTTTTTGATGCACTCAGTGGCGTTGACTTGAAACCCGGAGTCGTTTGCTTAATGTCACATGCCGCCAACCCAGCCGAGTCAGATGGGCCGCTGGAAGTCTGCCCATCGCCCATTTTCATTTAGCCGACTAACAATAGCCATGGGTGCTTTGCTCCAGGCGATAGGGAAAACTATCCACCTCCCCCTGCTTATATGAAAAGCTCTGTTTACAATGCAGGCACTCCACTTTGTTTTTTTACGGTCGTGTTTTCCCTCCGCGGTGAGCCAACAACCACAGCGTCCGTGTAAATGCTAGCGGATTTAATGACCCGGCGGTTCACGATTTTGCGCCACTTCCCTTTTTCCCCAGATAGCAGAACGTGCATTAAATATTAAAAATATTAAAATTTCACATTGGAAAGAGAGATACATTTTTTTTTTCCTAAAATGAGTCAGCGATCAAAGCACTAGGCGGATAATTGGACCGATTAGCATGTTAATTGGAACAGCCCTACTCTAGACTTGGTCTGAAGAGCCCATGTATCCACGCACGCGTGTTCACACGCACACCTGCTGTGCGGACTCGTACGCACAGAGCATTACTCACAGTCCTCCTCCAGGAACTTGTACTGGACGTGCTCCTTGAAGAAGTCCAGTATGGAGCTGCAGATGGCGTCCTGCTGCTTGTAGATGTGCTGGTAGTACTGGGTGTAGTCTCTCTGGGAGATGCCTGGAGGGGGGGAAGGAGAGCGGGGGCATGACATCTCCCTACTCCTGATAGGGATCCCCCCCCCCCCCACCGAGCCCCTATGGTGTTTCCTCGCTGGTCGCTGCTGTCCGGCTACGCTACCCTCAGCTCGCGCCGCGTCAGCGTTCGTCTGCGAACCTGTCGCTCTCGTATACCTAGTCCCCCCCTGTCCCCCGACGCTTTTGTTCTGCTCTTTCCCACGCCTCTCTCGTTCTCACTTGATCAGACGAGCTCCTCGTCTCTCCGTACGTTCGTATCCCTGTGTGTACCTCTGTCTCTCGCGTACGATTGGCTGCACCTGTTGCTCCCTTCTCCACCAGCTGTCTTGGCAAAAACGGCCCTGTCTCGCCCATCTCTGTCTACTCATCAGCCTGTCCTTTGCCTTTTTCCCCAAACGTCTCTCTATCCCCAGTTCGGAGCGCCGGGCCGCGGTCGAAGGCCGTCCCATTGCTTCATCAGTTCAGGGCGTCAGTTCAGGGAGGGAGAGGTCATGCTCGGTAACGTGTGCAGCAGGCCGGTTCAACAGAGCGACGGCGGGAGCTGTCGCTTGGCGACTAAAACCCGCTGTCCCTAGGCGAAGCCACGACCAATCGCACGCCATCTCCCCCCGAGACTCAAAGTCAGAGGCAACAGGCAGAGTCTAATTTATTTAAAGTGCACTAAACCAACATAGCTCTCAAAACACTTCACAATAAAAACAATAAAAATAAAACCTGCCGGTCTTTCTCTCTCTCCAGTGTGGTGGTGGTCATATAGTCAACTCTGCCAGCTGGTCTTATTGTCATTTATGCATTTCGTTTCTAGCCTATAGCTTACATCTTTAGTCTTTTTTCCTATAAATTTCATTCTTTCTTCTTATTCTATTCTATCTATTCCTGAGTGTATGTATTTTTATTGATTTGCTCTATTCTATTCTCATTTATTCAACCTTCTATCTCTCCATTTCTTTCTCTTTTTCCCCTTCCCTTCCTTTACCACAGCAGGACAGGAACCCTCTGCAAACCGGGTTATTTCGCTGAGTAGGGCCAAGGTTTTCACAGACATTTCCTGGTGGGGCATAATTTCTTTTTCCCAGTATAATAAATGAAATGAAATGAAATGCGTTCTCTCGGCACGGTACCTATCAGCTTGTTCTCCTTGACGAAGCAGCGGAACTCTCCTCCCGGAATGAGCTCGCTCCACTTCCTGAGCACCAGCTGAGGGGGGGGGGGAAACAGAGCGGGGCGTGTCTCAGTGCGTGCGCCGGAGGAGAGGCCTCGACGCAGGAAACTCATGGTACGAAGACGGAGACGGGCGAAGAGCGCAGGGCCCTACCTCATAGCTTATCTCCGGGTCCGGGGAGTCATCGCTGCAAAGCAGGAACCTGGAAAAACGGCATTTCACAAAACAGCCGCACGTCAAGAGACCCCAAAACAGGACCTATGTGTTCTACTCTACCTTTACTGTCCAATAAAGAGTAATGATACCCTAAATTAGAGTCTGCATTATTATTATAGTGCAAGTACATTACATCCCTTTCAAATTTTTAAAATGAGGTGTTTTTCATGTTTATCACATTCTTATTCCTATGCGAGCACTTTTCACACATACAGAGCAGGCCTGTGAATGTATTGCTGTTCGTACATATTAATAATCTATTCACACAAGCTAGCTCTTTCCCGAGTGAAAATTGCTCACGCTATAAAAAGCAACATGGAAGAGGAAGAAGGAGAGTGGGATGAGAGGCTTCTGATCTCTCTCTCAGCGCTTCCTGATCCCGAGATGAACCCCAGCTGCTGCTGCTGCTGCTGCACCTGCTGAAACGTCCCCCCTCTCTCTGCTGAACGCGAGACGGATGGAGGAGCGGAGCAGCGCGGAGGACGGGACGATGAACAGGGCGGGGCTCAGGAGGGCCGCGAGGACGGGTCACCTCCGCCGCGGACGGCGAGCCGAGCGAACGTCAGCCCTCCGCACACAGCCCTCCGCACACAGCGGCGACACACACAGCCCTCCACACACAGCCCTCCGCACACAGCCCTCCGCACACAGCGGCGACACACACAGCCCTCCGCACACAGCTCTCCACACACAGCCCTCCACACACAGCTCTCCACACACAGCCCTCCACACACAGCTCTCCCCACACAGCTCTCCACACACAGCCCTCCGCACACAGCGGCGACACACACAGCCCTCCACACACAGCGGCGACACACACAGCTCTCCACACACAGCGGCGACACACACAGCCCTCCACACACAGCTCTCCGCACACAGCGGCGACACACACAGCTCTCCACACACAGCGGCGACACACACAGCCCTCCACACACAGCCCTCCGCACACAGCGGCGACACACACAGCCCTCCACACACAGCCCTCCGCACACAGCTCTCCGCACACAGCGGCGACACACACAGCTCTCCACACACAGCGGCGACACACACAGCCCTCCACACACAGCTCTCCACACACAGCTCTCCACACACAGCCCTCCACACACAGCGGCGACACACACAGCCCTCCACACACAGCCCTCCACACACAGCTCTCCACACACAGCCCTCCACACACAGCTCTCCACACACAGCGGCGACACACACAGCCCTCCACACACAGCCCTCCACATACAGCCCTCCGCACACAGCCCTCCACACACAGCCCTCCGCACACAGCGGCGACACCACAGCCCTCCACACACAGCCCTCCACACACAGCTCTCCGCACACAGCGGCGACACACACAGCTCTCCACACACAGCGGCGACACACACAGCCCTCCGCACACAGCTCTCCACACACAGCCCTCCACACACAGCTCTCCACACACAGCGGCGACACACACAGCCCTCCGCACACAGCCCTCCACATACAGCCCTCCGCACACAGCCCTCCACACACAGCCCTCCGCACACAGCGGCGACACACACAGCCCTCCACACACAGCCCTCCACACACAGCTCTCCGCACACAGCGGCGACACACACAGCTCTCCACACACAGCGGCGACACACACAGCCCTCCGCACACAGCTCTCCACACACAGCTCTCCACACACAGCCCTCCACACACAGCGGCGACACACACAGCTCTCCGCACACAGCCCTCCACACACAGCGGCGACACGAACGCGCTCATCCCTGCAGTGCGCAGCGCCGAGCGTCAAATTACACAACACTGCAAAGACGAAGAGCTGCACACTTTGCTGTGTTTACTCTGTGACCCGATGCAGAAAACGGGCATTCAGGTGAGCCGCGTGTTCCCAGACAGGAAGCGACTCCGGGGCCAGATCTGCGCCGGTTCCGGTTCGGCGGTGCGGACTTTCGGGCAGGAATCGGTGCAGATCCGGCCTGGAGCCGCTCGCCATCCGGGATAAGGACCGAGCGGTAATGTGAGCTCATATAATGCCCCAAAACCCACACGGGTCAGGGGCCCGGGGCCCGGGGGGGTGCAGGCCGCCGGGGACTCTGCGGGGCCCTGAGTGCGTGTCACTCACGGCTGGGTGAAGTCGTGAGCGATGAAATCGGAGCTCTTGAAGAGGAGGAAGATGTCTCGCAGGCTCTGGCACTGCAGGGAGTTGTTCAGGGCGATCCAGTTCGCATCCTGGAGAGAGAGAGACACACGCATCACACACAGCGATGTCTATGTGCTCCGGGGAAATAAACACAGTGTCTGTGAATAAAGAAGTATATTGAATGTGCACTGTAATTTTAAATAAGCCGCTGGTGATCGCAGTAATTACGGTAGCTCAAATTACAGTAGCCAAACATCATAGTACTATTAGATGTAAGAATGTAAACTATCCTATTGCAGCACTTTGCCCTGAAAAACAATCATCCAATATGGTCTGTGGTTTATAGATATTGATAAACACAACGTTAACAGTTACAGTCCTTGTGTTTTACTGTGGAAATGAAAGACCCAAGTAAATCATTTACTTAAAGGAAAACTTCACCCCACTTTACTGTAATTCAATCCATATGCCATTACTTAAATTTACTGTAAAAGTAACAAATAAACAAATTAAGCTAAATTTATTTTCATAAGTTGCTTTGTTTGGCAAAACTGGTGTTATGAGTTGGCACTGCAACACAACTCCACTCGAGCATACACCAGCATCTAAAAGAACTCACAGACAATGACCCTGCAATGAACTATGGGAGTTCGGGGAGGTTAAAGGAAAGGAAATACGGCTGCTTATATGCATGGCTGCATATATTTGATTTCATGATAGAGATGGGCACAGCATCTTGACAAGCTAAATGCCCAAATGACAGAGAACAAGTACCCACACATGAATAGATGATCGATATCAAAACAGCAAAAACAACAGCATGCATCCGAGAGGATTAATTCTGATGTTCATATGCTTCTGCGATTAAACAGGATCATGGTTCTTCTCACAAGCACCATTAGGGCTAATTGGTCTCAGAAGTGCTTGTCAAGCAGGCAATTACATGTATCAGGCTGTAGGTGTTTTTATTAGTGTCTGAAGATAATTAAAAAATGATGAATTTTAAATTTAAAGGGATATTTCAGCTTCTGGCTTAGCCTTGTACGCCTTACTTGGTTTGAAAGATTTCAGTTCTTAAATCTGACAAGGTTCCTTCAAGGGACAGTTCACATCCGGGGGTGTTTGATTTCATTTCAGTTTTAGTTTATGTTTTCTATTGGCCCAGGCAGTTTCTTTGTGATGAAGGATATTGTTTTACAATGCCTGCAAGCTTTACAATAGCTGGTATTGGGGCAATAGGAGGTTAACCATCTAAAGCATGAAAATACACCTAAGTTAACTGCAGAGCAGCTTGTACAGCAATGCTGAGGCTGTACATATGAGCACACAAAAAGCACTATGGAAAAAGAATCTATAACATACTTTAACACAAGTTTAACAAATAAGTAATGTAAAATGAGTTGAATTATTATAATTCTGAAAGGGGAATAAGCTAGCTCTGACCTGATGTGTTCCCACTCCAGACAGGAGTGCCTCTCAGTATAGTGTTAGTATGATACTATATAATGAGTAATATAAGGAGTAATATGTAATATAATTACAGCTTTTAAGTTATGCCCCAAACTTGGGTCATGACTGAGTAATGGTCTAATCACTGGCCTTTGGACCTGAGGTTCAACAGGCATGTTTCCAGGCTAAAATTTCTGTTAACCTCTCCAAATTTGTGTGTGTGTGTATGTGTGTGTGTAAAATGGTTATGTGTTACACATGCAAGTAAATAATAACTACTAGCACTACATCCTGTTCTGTAATCCCTCTACTGGTTTCCAGAGTTCTAGTAGGTCTCACCCGTGGAGCACTCCAGTTCAGTTTGGGAAAGACATGGCCCCCAAGGAGGTTTATAGCTTCCTGAACTTTTGCATTGAATTCTGGGAATTCAGGGGCCTGAGGAAACAAAGCACAATTATTAGAAAACCAAAATATGGACATTCCCAGTCTGTACATCCAATCATGGAAATGGAAAAGTCGGTGAATCAATAAAACAGATTAATTTAACCAAGTGTACAGACCCTAAAAGACTCCAAAAATTGGTTTAAAAGGGGTATGAGGCAAAAAATTGAAAGAATAAGTATGTTCTTAATTCTGCAGAAGGGGAGTCAGTTCACATAGCAAATAGATATGTCCAAATCTCACAGAAGCATTAGCAAATCATAACTTATTATGCACGGACTCCCAAATAAGGTCAGTAAGGTTTGGTTTACATCTGAGAAAGCTTGAGTCGAACTCCCTCATCATGCGCAGGCTCCCTCCACCTAGACTACAGTATTAGTTATCAATTACAATTATGGATTAGTTGTTATCTTAGTGAAAATGGTATTCATATTTGTTATAATAGTAAAAATGCATATATAAAATATATACAATTCTAGTATATGATTGATCCATATCTTACTGTCAGTACAACAACTCCATACCTGTGCTTTTAAAAATAGGCTCCCATTTAACACTGCACTACAATTTCCATAAACCCTGAGAACACGGACTCCAGACAGATTCACCAGGAAAACCCTGATCCAAAATGTGGTGCACTCAACTTAGATAGTCTTAAATGCAAGTGAAAAAAAATCTATTTATACCTTTTTCTGTCTGCGTGTTCACAAAATGACTGATACGTTTGTCCAGTGCAACTGAGGAACAAGCAAACATGAATCCCTAATGGAGCTAATAGTAAGTACGGGTTTGTGATTATGAACTTACTGTGACAGTGGTTGTAGTCTCGTCATCCGACCACTAGAAAGCAGGGGAAGACAAAGTAAGACAGTTGCTAAGAAATGAATCTTAGTGAAGATGAGATAGTTGTGGAGAACCAACTGCTTGAGTTATTTTTTATCATCTTGGGAAATATCATACTTAAAATATTACCTGGGAATATAAACTGCATTTTAAAATTTTCATTTGAAAATCTGAGCGTCTGGCAACTAATGTCCCGTTTTCTTCACCGTTGTCATGAAATGGACTCTTTACTTTCAAGTGCATTCTGAGATATTCAAATATAATGTCTCTAACCTGGATATCCTCCTCCTCGTTCTCACAGCCTGCAGTGTTTGTTGAAGATTGTTGCGTGTTGTCTTCACTAAAACAAGATCAATCAGGTTACTCAGTTATGTTTTGTATTTGCAAAGGTAAAATATTCACATTAACTGAAGTAGAGTCACACTGTCAAATTTCTATATGGCACAACAGCAAAAAAAATCCAGGCTTACCTTTCAGCTACTACAAGGGTCCCGTCATCCAGTAAATATTCAATCACATTCTGAGGTAAGGGAAGAATCAAACTGGGAAAGAGAGAAACAGTGGCATCACAATCTGCTGAGCTGGATGCTAGGGCAATGGCACAACAGCAATGAAAACACAAGCAAGTTGTTTAATTTCCAAAAAAATACAAGCTTAGTATTAATTGTAATGCTAGATAGAAATCAATATCCTGACCTTTCAAGCCCGTAGACAGTGATGGGTAATTTGTGTATGCATTAGCCTACCCTTCCTTGTCATAGCTACAACTATTTATTTTTCTGCACAGTATTGTGTTGTATTCAACACTAAATAGCGTTTATGTTTGTACTCCGGGTTATTACAATTACATAACAATAGCGTTTAATTGCAGAAACCAGACAGAATGTTGAAGAGTAAAACCTTCTAGCTAGAAAATGCAAGTGAGCCATGTTGCTATCATTCATAACACTTGCGATTGTCACAATGACAGTATTGCCGATTGAATGGACAACTAAAGAGTTCGCAGCTGTTCAGTAACGCCTGAAACAATCTATCCCTGCTGCATAGCTAGTAGCTAGCTAGCGCTAATTATAACCACGCTTGATAGCTAGCTACCCGATTTGTCGACTTCGTTTTCAGTTAGCTTGCTACCAAGCGACCAACACAGGTATTTAGATTTTAATTCATACAGAAAAAAAGCCAAACGATACCTTTTAATCGTATGTTTCTTAAATATAGGGTACCAAACGGAGAACTGGCAGTTTACAACCTGTTCTTTCTTCATTCTGCTTCAGTGACAGTAGCTGTGTTCAACTGCAAAACACTCACTGAAGAATATCGAATGAAATGCAAATCGTTCCGCAAAACGTGTGTGATTACTTTTGTAATTGTTCAAGGTTATGAGAAAGTATATTGCCTAAAATTATTCCATTGTTTAAATGATCGACCTGTTATTATAATAATTATTTACAACGGTGCCAAATGGATGAATAACGAGTGTATTCGTCAGGGGGTTGAAAATGTTTCGCCGAGAGATGTGATTGTGGTGCACAAGGGGGCGGGTATAACGGAACGTGCAGGCGATACAGCTAGCGCAGCTGTCTATCAACAAGAGTGATAGAAAGTTTTTTCAAGCTGGACTAGAAACAACCAGTTTGTCAAGTGAGTAAACTGCATTAATTTGTTATTTGTCGTTTGGCTATCTATGTTCATATAATGCAGTTCATTTTCAGGACAGATTAAATGAATTCCGAATATTCATTGCTGACGAATGATTAAATCTATGTGATGTTAGCGAGAAATGAACCTAAGTACGGTAATGGATGTAGCAGGCCGGCTAGCTAATTACGTGTTCCTTTCGATTCCGCGAATGTCATTGTCGACCGAATGCATGTTAACAAAGATGATCATAGTTTTTGTATTTAAATAAGTTCTTGCAGACGTAGTGGTGCGGACCAGGAAAAATGAGCAACGTTGGAGAACAAAAAGCAACGACTGTTCCTCATGTAATCAAGGAGGAGGTAATATTAAATCCATCGGTGTAATATTAAACTCTAGCCTCGTGTTCACAAGGCTGTGTTAAATTCATTTTTACATTTATTCACACACATTTCGCTAGCCAGCTCATTTATTACGATGTGGTTCCTCTTTTAAGCGTTGTAATACAGGCCTACAGTTTGTATCATCTTGTCACTTAGTTTACAGTTATTTAAGTGGGAATGGTTGACTGTCATAGACTTGAATACTTACACAAGTGTTTTCAAAACAGGTTATTGCAGCTGGGAAATGGGTCAAACTGGAAAAGACAACATACGTGGATCCCTCTGGAAGCACAAGGTATTATGTATAGAGGCTTTGGAAGCAGTTCAACCTAGTTGCTATGGTCTAAGAATTTTTGATCCCATATTGGACCCTATCAATCTAACTGTGTTCTGGTCAAAATAGTAAAAGTGGTATTACCCCGTTGCTTGGTAGTGTAAAGGCTCTGTCAGGTGACTCTAAATCAGCTCTTTGTTTATAGTTTGTGGTTTTACTTGTACACTAGTCTTAAAAGTTCTGTGTAAAAGTTGATTTGATTCCAATGATTCCCGTCTCAACCTCATTGCTGCCAGTACCAGACCAGTATGTGCACCAAACGAACGTCCTACGGTAAATAGACAGCAAGGGATCGTTTTGAAAAGCGGAGGAGTTCAGTTCTGTCCAGTGACTTCAGATAACAATAGAGAGAATAATAAACTGTATATCTGCCTAGAATCTGGGAGACAGCAAAGAGGACAACGAGAGCAACGAGCAGTTGTGACGGTCTGTGAAACCTGGTTCTACCAAATAGTAATTAATAAAGAGGAGAGGAAATATACTGGGGTGGAATTAATGTCACTCCCCGCCCCCCCCACCCCCACTCTCTTACATCAGGTGTGGGAATATTTGCCCTTCTGAAAAAAACGCTCCACAAAGACTCTGTGGTCCTGGTGAAGCAGTTCCGCCCGCCGATGGGGTGCTACACTCTGGAGTTCCCAGCAGGTGAGGCGGCTCTCTGGCTGTCTGAACTTTGGATTTGCCCATTTTTAGCATGCAGATGTTTGGGCAAGAATTGAACTTGTACTGAGTAAAATGGCCTTATGGGATGGGGGGAGTTGGGACACTTCCAAGGGCCCTGGCCCCTGACTGGGAGGGGGCCCTCAAAAATTGTGCTGTAATTGTGCAGGGATGGGTTGGCCTCAGGTGGTGGGGCCCAGTGTGGGATCTTTTCATGGGGCCCAAAATCCCTGACGGTGCCCCTGAGAGTATATGGTGTACCGCAAATTAACTCAAATAACTGAACTCTGGGGACTTTGGTGGAGGTCACTTCATGTACGCATGGGGTCCCTTTCATAAAAAAAATAAATTAAAAAAAAAACACTTGCACAATTGTTCTTAATATGATGTTCCACCATGCCTGTGATTTATGCTCATTCGGGCAGTGAAGTAATACCGCACTGAATCTCTGGTTAAAATCGTGCTTCACCCCCTCAGGGCTCGTCGATGAAAATGAGAGTGCAGCGGCGGCTGCGTTGAGAGAGCTGAAGGAGGAGACCGGGTACCTAGGGGAAGTGGTCGCAGTCGCTCCAGGTACAGAGGCGTTTATCCTCTCCGTACTTGCCCTGCACTGACAGGACCGTTTACTTTCCGGTCAGCTGTTGAAATGTGATTCAGCAGTACACACTCTGTAGTTTTTGATAAGGCTGAATGAAGGTCAGTGGTGACACACAGCGGTGGTGAGTAGTTATTAATGCTGTACCATCTCCTGAGATTCCCTGATGACGTGCCTGTGGCCTGTGTGTGTGTTTTTTTTTTTAAAGTTTTTTTTACACTTGTGCACATCTGTTTGCTTCCATAGTAACGTGTCTGGACCCTGGCTTGTCAAACTGCACCACTGCGATCGTCATGGTGAACATTAACGGCGACGATCCTCAGAACATCCATCCCACGCAGCAGTTAGGTGCGCGGGGGTATTATGTACAAGAGTGCGGGCAGGAGGAGGGGTTTGGGGTCGAATTCCAGACATCGCAATTAATGTAGTGTGCCCTCAGATCTTTTACTGTTCAGCAAGTTAATGTCTGTTAAAATGTTTAAATGTTTTAAAATATCCATCCCAGAAAAATAATGAACTTCATGTTCATCTTCTCAGACCAACTCATATGTATCAAATCTAGGATTGTATCATTCTGACCATTCTCTCATCTTTTTCAGGGGATGGAGGTATGGGTTTGTTCACGCATACACACACACACACACACACTCATGTTTACACTGTATATTAAAATATGTATTGCATATTCATATATCCAAACAGGTTTTTTGGTCTGTAGTACTAAATCCTGGCTTTGCTTTACTTTGCAGAATTTGTGGATGTTGTGCTGGTACCTCTTAATGATTTCCAAAATAAAATTGATGGTAAGTTTCGTTTGATGGATTGCAGTTTCAGCGCTTGTGCAATGCTAGGGCAGTTAATTTTTTTTAAATCAGAGAATTGGAGAAGTTGTGGTGACGATCAAAATGATTGGTTAAATGAGTTGTCTGTCAAACTTACTGCATTTATACACACGTAAATCTTTGTCGTATTCGTGATATTACTGCCGCGGGGCTCCTGTCACGAAATCAGGGTTTTCATTCCTGATTTGAGATGATTTAATCATGTGTGTTAATCTCTATTCTGGAGTGAGTAGCTCAAAGTTCCGAGGTGTAGACATACCAAGAAGGATTCAAATGAACCTTGCGTACGGGTTTATTCTCGGACCTGATCTGACGCAACGAGAGGTAACAAGTTAGTAAATGTCATCGGAGTGCTAACCTAAATAATGACTTCCGGTGGGAGGAAGAGAAAAACAGGAGGTAGCTGTAGCCGTGCTTACAAGCTGTGTGTCAAGCCTGACTTGTTCAGCCAGTCAGTCTCCACCACCCGCAACCCAAATCACGATCCAAGTAGCTTGTGGACCGCCCAACTGGGAAGGCAGTTTGTGTGCTCCATGTGGGGCCAGTTAAAAATTGAACCTGTATTAGCTTGCTTTCTTCCGTAATCACATAAGAGGCAGGGCTTTCTAGCACCATAAACTGTATTTGTCAGTGCATCGAGTTATGGATTTTTATGAGAGTTACCTAATGCACCAAGTGGTTGAATCACCTGTTTCTTTTTGACTGGTTTGTGAAACTTTGTGCATATATTGTCTGAGCTTAAGAGTTTTTGTCCAGAGGCATCATTTGACCTGACCTGGCCCAGAAAGCGGATAAGGATATGAATGCCTAAAGACGCCTCTCCTCCCCTCTTCCGAACTGCAGATTTGATGAAGAAGGAGAATATAGTCGTGGACTCCAAGGTCTACATCTACGCCATGGGAATGGCTCAGGCCTTGTCCAAGCCCAATGAACTGCCTGTGCTCAAGCAGTGATAGAAGTCTTCCCACCGTTAAGTCTACGTTCATCATTCCACGTTACTATGGTAGCCTGGGACAACATTCCTAATTCCCATTAAACAAAACTCACCTTTCCAACTCGTTGGAGCATCTTGTTTCAAAAGGTGCCTTTTTAAACCCAAAATGGATTTGATGGTCCTTGTCTTCTTGAAGAAGGCCGTAGATTGCAGTCTTAGCTCTGTAGTTACTTGAATGGAATCTAGAGACTTGCACTTGTTAATAATAGGGCACAATCAACCATTTATCACCTCTAAGGTGGAATTAAATTACTAATTGCAAAGTGATGTCTGGTCTGTTATGAATTAATAAACAAGTTATTTGTACCCGTTTCTCAGAACATTTTCTTCCTGAACAAATCATTGGTGTTTATCACAGCAATCACTACAGAGAGATGTATTTCCACAGTGAAATGACTATGAAAGAAGGAAAGTTTGATATTTAACATTTTTAATTATCTTTCTTCATGGATCCGTTCTCTCAAACAGTGAGATGATATCGGCAATCTGTACTGTCATTGTTGCACTTGCTCTTTTGTATGACAGGATAACAGGATAAGGTCAACTTCTGTCAGGCACGCGTGCTCAAGACTTAACCAGAGAATGAACACAGTATGTTGACCAGTGGTCTCCAACCCTGGTCCTGGAGAGCAACAGGGTCTGCTGGTTTTCCCCCAATTTAAAACACAAAAATATAAATAAAATAAAAAAATCTAATTAAACCCATATGCCATTGGGATTCATGGAAACTTGCCAGACTGAGCTTCAAGCAGTGGACAGTTATTATGCAACAGTATACTGGTCTAATTTTAGCTGTACGTATAGTGTTGCACAGTCGGTAGTTGGTCTGAACACTCGATTGTGAAACTTTTCTTACATTAGAGGGACGTTCACACTAAAACAGTCTCACAGCGCATAGTCCTTTAATTGTAACTGCTACAACAGAAAAGAAATGAAAGTAATTTTAATGCAACACATTTGATAAGTCCATCATTCAAATGATTGTGGAGTAAACTGTTGAATAGAGGTTTTTGACTCTAACCATCTCTTTTCCTCTGAAAGATCTAGGCTGCTTAAAAGATAACTTGTATACTTGTACAGTACGACCAAGGATCAAAATCTCTGCTCACAGCTTACAAAAATATATATTAAAAGGTTTACTGTTAACCTCTTCGTAACCATCTTTCAAGTTTTTACATGTTAATGCTGAGTATCTTTAACGTAAGTGCTGGTAGTCTGACTAACGCTGCTACAGAATCATAAATCACAGTTTGCAGACTCCAATCTATACCAGGGGACACGGAAGACACCATTTGGATTTCTTTGTGCTTTTTAAAGTTTCAGGATATAATCTTCTGTCTTCTGTCTATTTGATGAAATGCAGTGTGAAAAAAATACGCAGAAATAAAGTGGAAAGTTTAAGCCGTAAGTTATTGGTTGTCTCTACAATGCAACTACAGAAGCTGAAATACTGTTAGCTGCAGTTACCCGACAGATACCGACTGTTAAATAGTTCTACAGTTCTTTCAGAAATTCTCCACACAATTCACCATAGTCACCTTAAGACGTGTCACCCAGGATTTGTATTCAAACGGAGAAAGGGTTAGCTACCAACTGAAGTTTCAAGCCAAGGCATTTGGCTGCATCCACAGGCTTGTCAGTTTTAACTGCAAAATTCTATTCCAGATTTCTGACTAAATGTCTCAAAAGGATTGCTGCCACCAGTTCTTGAAGGGCTGCAACTGATATCACCGATCATAAACAATCCCCCCCCCTCTCCCCCCCGAAGTCCTCACACCACATTGCCCCTTTAAATGCTTCAATTTCGAAAACGGATTCAGTTCCCCTGGTTCTTCAGTTCCGCCGTTGCTGTAGGCACAGTCCCTCAGGCAAAGGTGGCGGTAACAATGGCTTCCTGCTGCTGCTGGTGAATGGTTCCAATGCCCACCGCCGGGACGGGGAGAGGCGGCCTGCTGACCAATCGTAGCTGTTTCGGAAAGGGCACAATTACAAGTCTGTACACAGCCAAAAAGACATGAATATGTTGACACAGATTTGGGGGGAAAAAAAGAAGAAAATGGGGGGGGGGGGGGAATCCCCAAATAAAGGACTGGAAATGTTGCCTTTCCAGTTGCACTGCATGCTCAGAGCATCGCAGGTGAAGCACGTGGATTTGTTTGCCGTGGTCTTCAGTAAGCCAGTGACTCACGGTGAGGAACTAATGCACTCCAAAGAAGGAAAGGATTTAATGTGAACCTTCCGAATGAACTCTTTGTTAAACAGTAGATGGCTTACCTTACAGGCCAGCTGCTTCTCAAACCTAGGTGCCACATAAGACCAGGGACCCATGTTTTGGGGCTCTTCCTGACTCCAAATAAACTCTGCAAGAGAGAGTCAGAGCACCCTTATCACCAAAGAATCTCACCGGGGTAACCTGCGAAGGGATCCTTCACTATAGCCCACTGCTTCCACTGCTGTTTCATAACGAGCGACCTTTTTCGGAGTTCAATACATGCATTCACGTCACTTACGAGCATGGCTTTGTGAAAGAAAAACAGCTGAGACTAATAATGGTATTCTCAATGCAGTTTCTTTTTTACCGAGAAGGGTACTTGCAGAAAATTTCAAGTCCATCTGAGCACACAATGCACAAGGAGTCATGCGGTATCTACACAGAAATGTTCCAAACGGATCCCTGCTGCACAACAGGAGGAGAGTTAAACAGTTAGTTAAACTAACAGTGAAGCACACGGGGAAGGGAAAACAAGATGTTATAATATTTTTTGCCATATATAACAGGGTTATATATTTTGAGACATGAAGCAACAGGCTGTGCAAATGGCCGATTTTTTTGTCAGCCTTCCATTTCCTGTGGCAGGAACAACAAGCCCTGTGTCGTCCTGATGTTACACAAGACAGTAGGGGGGGGGCTGGCAGGGTGAGTGTTTTGCTTGGCTAAAAAAGCAGCGAGATAACAGCCGACGAGACGGTTCAATGTTCAGAGGTAGTTTTAGCAGAAAAATGGCAGCCATTTAGAGTACGACTATAAAACTTTAATAAAGCTCGTTCAGCACGGATGGTTGGCAAAAATTCTGTTGGGTAAATGAGTGCTGTAAGATACAGCACATCATAACTTTCTATTAGGAGATCGCATAACTTTTTCACATGCAGTTCTGAGGTTTGCAAAGGAGTCTGACTGTTACAGGAGGCAACGAGGGTAAGTATTGTTTAGAGCAAGGCAGCCCAATCCTGGTCCGAGAAAAATACTCTCCTGTAGGTTTTCGATCCAACCCTAACAAAGCACGCATCATTCAACAGCAAGAGATCTCATCTCAGCTGCTAATTAGTAAAAGTGAAAACCTACAGGACATGCATTATTAGGCAGCCCTTGTTTAGACGGTGCGTTTGGAGCAGGGGTGGACGTTAGTACCTTTAGCGTTGCCGTACTGGTGGAGCTCCTTCTGCAGGGCCTCCAGGGGAAAGGGGCACAACTCCTCCACCCGGACCAGCGCCGTGTTCTGGGCGGCGCCCGACGCCTCCCTCTGCTTCAGCAGGGCGTAGTAGTGCTTCCCCGAGCACAGCACCACCCGCTGGACACTGCAGGGAGTACAGGGGAGCTTAAAGAACGACCGGACACTTAAAATGCAAAAAGGGGCCGACATTAACCCGCTTAAAGCAGTGGTGTGATGGGGGGAAACACCACCGCACTACAACTGTGAAAAGTTTTCAAAAATAGAGAAAATGGCTGGAAAATAGAGAACCCGTTCTTACCCAGCAATGCCAGCAAGGTACAAACACAGGGGCCAAAGCACAACAGACCTCCCAAGGCTCTTATCCTCCTTGGTGCAAAGTAACAAACAAGGCAGCAAAAAACCAACACTGTCTGCTTTCAAAGTGCTTTACCTAGCAGGGGTCACAGAGGAGTCGCCGATCACAGGTCTGAAGAATGTTCCGGGGGCCATGTCGGCCAGACTGGACACGGCGCCCTGTGAAGAGGGGAGTGAGCATGCTGTACAGACTGCCCTTAAAATATACACACCGCACTCATATTCATACGCTGGCTACATTTACATGCAATCAGTTCACGCCAGTATTACGATGATTGGGTACACGCAGATACAAGTGATGCGATCACTCCAACAGCCGTATTTACATGATTCTTTTCATAATTGGCGAACGATCAATAGAAACGGCCTACACTGCAGCCATGCTCCCCACCCTTTTGCCTTCGGCTTTCCCCGTGGAGCTACAGGGCATTTAAAAAATGAATGGAAAAGCGTAGGCAAAAATAAGAAAATAAGGCAACGGCACAAGCCACGTGGCAGGGCAAAGCCGCATGGGGAAAGCCGCATGGGGAAAGCCGCATGGGGAAAGCCGCATGGGAAAAGCCGCATGGGAAAAGCCGCATGGGGAAAATGCGACGTTTTTTCCCCGCAGCCTGCCGCTCACCGAGAAGCGCAGCAGGGTCTTGGGCGACGCCACGATGAGCGGCTTGCGGAAGTTGCGGATCATCTGGCGGCGAATCAGGTGGAAGTACTGCGCCGGCGTGGTGGGGTTCACCACCCCCATGTTCACCGTGTCGCTGTCCACGCCCTCCTCCTTACTGTCACACATCTGAGAGACAGAGAGGGAGAGAAAGAGAAGAGAGAGAGGAAGGAGGGATAGAGCAGAGAAGAAAGGACTGTTGTGGGCCCAGTTCATAAAAGACAAACGTTTAGGCCATTAAGCCACTTTTCAGTACATGCTTTGCCCCTCTCACCTGAAAGTTTATGTTAAGCATTTCCGGTTGCAAGGCATCGTAGGAAAAGTTACAGGGAGAGTACCACAGCTATGTCGAACTGATAACGCATGATAAATGTATAGCACCTACACGCAGGGTAAGCGGTCAGTGGAGAACAAACATGCTGTTCACCTGCAGGAAGCGTTCCATCCTGCAGGAGGAGTGCTCGGGCCCCGCCCCGTCATAGCCGTGTGGCAGCAGGATGACAATCCCGGACTGCAGCAGCCACTTCGCCTCACCTGGAAAAGCGAACGTTTGGAACGTTTACCGTATCTGTGACATTGCTGCATGTCCCCACAATGCAGCATGCCCCGACAATGCAGCGTGTCCCCACAATTTAGTGTCCCCGCAATGAACTGGGTCCCCACAACCAGTCGAAAAATATAGATTAATTACTGAGCAACATTCAGCATCTTACAGAAAAATTTGAGAAAAGCACAGTGAATTCCACTCAGAAATACCCAAGATTTAACCAACAGTTATCAAGTAGCTATTTCACCAAGCCTTCATATGCAATTTATGTGCCATTATATGAAACCACACATGCAACTGATTCCATAGCAGAACCTGCGACTGTAGCCCTACCCATGAAATTTTCCTATTCTCGTAATTAAAATCCCACAAGCAATTTGTTGTGGCACAGTCATGCTGACAAATAGTAAAGTTGATCAGACCCACCGCAGTTCATGCACACGGTTTATGAGTGAGTGCACAACTTCAGTCCGCCAAGCTACCTCCTGAGATGAAAGTGTCGAAGATTATCTGCGCTCCGTTGAAGAAATCCCCAAACTGCGCCTCCCATATGGGTAAGAGATTGGGCAGGGCAATGCTCATCCCGTACTCGAACCCAAGCACGGCCTCCTCGGACAGGGCACTGTTACACACCTGAAGGGGCAACAGAACACCATCCACAAACATTCCCAAAAACCTGTCACAAGTGTCAGTAGTTCTGTCAGTTGAACTTTGACACAGCTGTGCCACTGGGTATAATTATGAGAGCTAAGTAGGTGACATTCATCTGAAGCTTCAAGTCAGCAAGTCTCAACTATGAACTAGACTGATAAAGTCCACAGTTCTAAGCACAGAGGGCGAGTGGAGGTGTAGAGTCAGTAAAGTGAGGTCAAAAATAAATACAGGTGAGGAGGCTCAAAAGAATAGAAGACGTGTAAGGGGTCTGTAGACATCAGTGTGGTCAGTAGAGAACAAACAGAAATGAGTTGAACAGAAGTGAGGAGGCTTTGCAGAAATGAAGAGGGCCAATATAAGTGCCAACAGAGACAAAGGTGGCCAGTAGAAGACAGTAGGGAGTGGTAGATGTGAAGGGGAATAGAACAGAAAAGGAAGAGTAGGTTCGGAGAGGGTTTTTAGGGCTGGGACGTGCACAGGGAAGGCGTCACCTCCAGGAAGCCCTTCTGTTCTGGGACGATGTGATTCAGGGGGATGTAGATATCGTTGGTGCCCTGGCATACCACCATGGCGTGCCGCTGGCTGAAGGTGCCACGCCCTACGTCCTGCCCGCTGATGCGAATATTAAACCCTACGGAGGGGGCAACGACGTACACGCACAGGTTCATTCCAAAAACAGGAGCATGAGAACATCTAACCAAGACTGGCATAAACAATTTACAGTATCTCCCTGGGACAGTGATGCACGTTTTATTTTTTCACCAATTCAATGTATTGATGTCATACAGAGCTTACAGTCAACAGCCACATTGAGTACATCCTAATTGTCGTTAGATTATTCTCTACTATAGTTAGATTATGTACAGTACAGTACAGTAGAGTATACTTGGTAGATTATACTATAGTATAGTTGATTTTAGCACCTTAGTTTCTGACTATAACTGTTTGTAATCACTGATACATGTGGAAACCGGTTTTATGCTTTGTTCTGTGGATCTTGATAACAGAGTCTGCTGAATGAATACGATGTAAACATGAAGGAACGCTGGCGGGCGTCTCACCTTGGCACAGCAGTGAGCCGAAGGCCATGGCCTCGGCAGTGGACCAGTCCAGCTTGGTCCCCTCCTCCAGCTTCTGGAGCCGGGCCTGTGAGAGCAACACGATGACGTCAGCCTGCGCTCACTGCGACTGCTACGCAGTCCATCTATAGGACTGCGCAATTTTTTTAGAGGAACCCACACCGATTAAGCACATGGATGCAGGTAGGGTGAACAGCTGGTGTTCCAGCGTGAGGGCACGCCAGGCCATGCCACTAAAGAAAAGTCATGTTAAAGCATGTTACCGACTGAGGAAAGCAATTGGAGAACCAGAGAATCGCCCATAAAGAATGTGGAAAGAATCAGGCGTATGTGTACGTTACCTGAGCCTGTTAGATACTGACAGACCTAGCGGGGCCGCGATAGGCTCGCGGAAACGAGGCCCAGGCCGTACCTGCACGTGCGTCTTCTCCAGGTGACCGTGCAGCTGGATCTCTTTGGGGATGTCCACGGACCTGGCGCCCACGAACTGCAGCAGCTGGGCGGGCGCGCCCGTGTCCCAGGTGGTGATGCGGGCCTGAGGCTCCGCCAGGTTGCCCCAGGTGCCCTGCAGGTTGGTGGGGGGCGGGCTGTACAGGGTCATGTTGGCCAGCCGGTCGTTCAGCATGCCGTAGTGGGAGGTCTTGATCTCGGACCGCTCCGCTTCCGTCATCAGCCCCTCCGAAATCAGCAGGTCAGCGTAGGTGTCCGGGATGCTCTTCCTGGAGCTGAGGTGGGGGGTGGGGGGGGGAGGGGGCAAAGGATATTTAACTTAACTCACAGTAGTATAATTGCATATATAGTATAAATATATAGCTCAGGGCGACATAGCTCAGGAGGTAAGAGAGGTTGTCTGACAGTCGGAGGGTTGCCGGTTCGATCCCCCGCCCTGGGTGTGTCCCTGAGCAAGACACCTAACCCCTAATTGCTCCTAATGAGCTGATTGGTACCTTGCATGGCAGCCTTTCACCGTTGGTGTGTGAGTGTGTGTGTGTGAATGGGTGAATGAGAGGCATGAATTGTAAAGCACTTTGGATAAAAGCGCTACATAAATGCAGTCCATTTACCATTTAAATGTTATAAATGTAACATTTTGACACTTGATCATTTGACACTTGAACACTTAGAGTTTAAGGCACTCTTTTCTAGAGTGACTATTAACGTTCTGCAAAAGATAACATTAAACCAGCATAAACATGAAAAGAAACGTCGACAGTCACTCAATCGAAGCGAAACGGCACTAGAAAAAATAACGCGGCAATAAATATATCGCCGTATCTCGAATACCTACAGAAAGAGAAGGGTTTATAGAATGATAATGTGCTACGACTCATATCAACAGACCCAATTTAGACGACGGTTCTTGCCCATGGAACCTATTTAGCGGGCGCAGAACCCAGTAAAATAATTACACTCCGAAATGGCCACCGTGTATTTGGCTGCACTCCTATCTCATTAGCATTGATTGCGTATCCATTTAGGGGACGGGAGATCCCAGTCCTCGGAGGCCCCCCGGGGCCCGCGGATCATTTAGGAGCCCATTTACAGCTGGAGCACGAGCAAGACGCCGTCCTTCACAAACAATTACTTCAATTTACCAATTAGGGCCGAGCCTGAACAGCTTCAGACTGCAGCACCCCTCCAGTAGCATAACTGGTCAACCATGATGCCTGTACATTGCTAGGGAGAGACTGGAGAACTGTTCATTATTGCATTACACTGTTTTCTTCTTCGTTTTGTAAATCTATACAGTTAAAGGCATAACTCAACATTTACCCAGCTGTGTCTGGAGCAGACAAGTAATTAACTGGGGCAGTGAATGGGCTGATGACTTTCAGCATTTGCAATGAAAGTATTTTTCAGACACACAGCACCGTAAAAAGTCATTTTAACTGAATAGCAGCCATTTTAATTTTCTTAATTACTAAAAAAAAATAACATGACTGGGTATTCTAAATTGGAAAGGAAACAAAGGGAATCTCATAATAAAATGAGACTATTCCCAGGAACCTGCTCTACGGAAATGCCTTAAAGAAGAACCACAGTGAAAGTACAGACACGACAGCGTAACAGTAACTGAGTCCGAGTGAAAGGCCCTCTCGGGGTGGGCGCGAGCGGACGCTCACCGTATGATCTTGTACATGGCCGGGTTGGTGAAGAAGGGCTCGTCCAGCTCGTTGTGGCCCCACTGCCGGTAGCAGAGCAGGTCCACGATCACGTCCCTCCGGAACCGCCGCTGGTACTCCACCGCCAGCCGGGTCGCCCGCAGCACGTCCTCGGCGTCGTCTCCGTTCACGTGGATCACGGCGCAGTCCACCATCTTACCTGCGCGCCACGGAGAGACCGGCAGGGCCAGGTGCGTCATCCTCACACGTTTGCAAATATGTTCACATAATTATCTTGGTAGACCCTCGAAAGACAAACTCTGGCTAGCAGGTGGCTACGATCAGCTTAAAATGGCTGACACAAATTCCAATACAAACATCATATTCAAAACACAATTAAAAAACAATTTTTCGAAGGATATTAATAATGTTAAACTGCAGGTTTGTGGTGTTGTCAGGTAGCACATCTGGCTAAGACACCGCAATTTCACACCACAACGACGAGCCCAAATGACTGGAATCAAAATCTGACCATGCTAGTACTGGCTACATTATTGGCCATGGAGTCTCCCAGGAAATGAGAGTACAAATCAACAGGATGTGGCCAACCCCATCGCACAAGAATGACTCCTCTGGTGAACTGGGCATCCACGGTCTCCCACCAGCTCTGTAGGCCTTGCACGTATACCGTGCTGTAACTGTGCAGCTCAGCTGCTGGACTGCAGTGTGAAAAGACCCAGTGGCTGACTAAAAACATGTCAGAAGGTGTCCATGCAAGCCTGTGCTTCTCGCAAGTAGAGTGATACTGAGAATAATGCTGAGGCTATGGCAGAGATGGAACATGCTAGAACAAAGCCAGTGTGATTCCACTGGGAGAATTACAAAAGAATAGGAGATAAAAATATGGCAAAGCAAAAAGGTTTTTAAAAATTCTCATACCGACATCGCTGCAGTACAAAGTCGACCTCCCTCTCTCAGATGGAGTGGTATAACCCACTTGGTTATTGACAATGAGGTGGATGCTTCCACCCACCCTGTAGTGGGGCAGCTGTGAAATAGTAAACGTTTCAGCGACAATTCCTTGGCCGGAGAAGGAAGCATCCCCATGAACCTGTAACCAGAAAAGCATGGGTTCAGCACCCATTACAACCACACTCACTTGCCGCCTTCACAGTACAGACCTGCTATTACTTCCCATATTTTAAGCTGGCACAGTGCTCTGCTGAATACCATTATAAATGTCATGCCAGGCAATGTAAATTGAGGCTGCACAAACTTGTTTGTGGAGATCTACCATCCTGCGGGCAAACCTGACTCTAGTAATTTGCAGCTCAACAAGTTAAATGAGGTGTGCTGTGTTAGGGTTTGGAGTGAAAGCCTACAGGACAGCAGATCTCCAGGAACATGGTTGGGCAGCCCTGATGTAAACCAATTTAAATTTTTTGCCCTCTATAAAGACAAAACATGCGCACATATTAAGACATCTTTTGGTATAAACACGTATTGATTTGCCAAAGAACTTTTGACCACAGCGGTTGACATACAGTGTTACCCAATTGGCCGTTCTTATCACATGATGCAATGCTCCCCCCCTCAGTACCTGCACACAGACGACCTTGTCCCCTGGCTGGGCATTGCTCTCGCGGGAGTAGTCCCCCTCCTGCTTGGCCTGCTGTTTGCCGCGGGTTTTGCCCTGGGTCACCGGGTTGATGGCCTCCAGGTGGGAGGGGTTGGGCAACATGGTGACATGGAGGGGGTGCCCAGCCCCGAAATCAAGGTCCACGGTGGAGGTCAGGTGGGAGAGGACGTCCCCCGTGGACGGGGAGTTCTCGGGAAACTCGCTGAGGCCACGCATTTTCCGGAACATGAGCTGAAAAAACGAGGAGGGAAACGTCACCGGGCGATGGGGGGGGTCCTCGACTTCGTCACCAGCAGAGTTCAGCTGATTTGTTTCCCGAGAACCCTTCAGTGAAAAGCCTAACTGTGCCCAAACCCCCTTCCTTAAATAAACGGGAGTTTGTTGAAATACTTGAAAAGCGCTGCGGTTTTGCACTAGGGAAGTGGTTTCTGATGGTGGAAAGGTAAAAAGGGATTTGGCACAGTCCAATATAGCACACATGCCTGAGCCTGGTTTCCATAGCTGCTCCACAGCTGTGCTAGACAGGGTGCTGCTGAAATATTTTTTGGAAAGTTTTGCCAAGTCATGACAAAACACTCAAATATAACCTTGAACATCATCCAATGCAAATCAGCTATGCATAGTGTAACAGCGAGTACTGTGTAATAATTCACATTTGTATCCTTCCATAAAACCAACAATGTCACCATCTCTGGTCTCTTCCCCCCAGGCCCTCCGCCCTTTTCTTCACCCTGAGTTCACGGAGCGCTCCAGTCCTGATCTCCCATTTCAGACCCATGTCACGAGGCAACCCGGAGGCCTGGATGAATCGCTTTGATCTTCTGATTCACATATTAACATCTACATCTTAGCTTGGACTGCACATTTCACCAGCTAGTTTAATGCCTCAGGCTATAAGCCACCCATCCACCATAATTATTTGCTCCAACAAACTCTCCATTACCTCCCGAGTGTCATTTAGCTGATCTTTAACTACTGACACCAGGCTGGCCAGAGGAGGGTGGGCTCCTCCTCTATAGCTAGGTTCCTTTTTCCCCCCACTGGAGGCTGTTTTTTTTTTTTTTTTTTTTAAACAAGACAAGTACATATAGTAACATAATGCAGGTGTATTTACACTGCATGGGTTTACTATGAAGTGTACAATGTAATATAACCAAGGTGTATTCACACACTGCATGGGTTTACTATGATGTGTACAATGTAATATAACCAAGGTGTACACATGCACTGCATGCGTTTACTATGAAGTGTACAATGTAATATAACCAAGGTGTATTCACACTGCATGGGTTTACTATGATGTGTGCATTGTAACATAACCAAGGTTTATGCATGCACTGCATGGGTTTACTATGATGTGTGCATTGTAACATAACCAAGGTGTATGCATGCACTGCATGCGTTACGCATGATGTCCAGTGACAGAACCCGGGCGTGTCCAGGTGGCTGACCTCAGGTGGGAACTGCAGGAGTCCCGTCAGCAGGTTGAGCCTCCCGCGGTGGGGCATTCCCACGATCACGTCGGTCACCCCGCTGTACGCCGCCAGCCGGAACAGCTCGTAGAAAAACCCCATCATGCTCTCTGCTCCCTCGCCCCCGTATCGCTTCACGGTGGCGAACTTGGTGGCCAAGAAGTGGTCAAATTCCTGAGAATTCAATGAGGAAAAAAAGTGGTGCTAGGGTAGGTCCCACATTATTGAAGCAGGAAAACCTTATATGCTCCTGGAAATCGGGCTTAACGTTTTAAAAACAAAATAACAATAACACAAATTATATATATATAATTTTATATATATATAATAAAAATGCTGCAAAATAACCACTGAATGAAGAGGAGAAAAGGACATATGCAATGGCGTAGAGTGAAAATGAAGGCCGTGGGAGGACATCCACGCCTGCGTTGTAGCAGAGGGCAAGCACTGAAGCACCTGCGATTCGATCATCATACCTGAGATTCCAGCATGAGCCGAGCGAGCTGCCTCCTCTCCTCCGGCGAGAAGGCCTCCTTCTTCAGCTCTTCGAAGCGGTCTGCAAACCACTCCCGTTCTTCCAGGCTCTGGAGTTGCATAATCTCCACAGAGACATGCCCGCAGTATGTGTGATTCAGGTACTCCAATACTTCCTCGAGGGACGCCTCCGCCTTGCCAAAGTGATTCAACCCTTTGGAAAAGCAGCCAAGAAATTAGTCATCAGGAACCGGTGTAGCGTGCAACACGAAGAACTTGCGCTTGCTGGATACATTTTTCGTTTATATTTTCATTTATTTTTATATGTATTTTTGAATGAACAAAAAAGAAAAAAAAACAGTCCAGGTGCTCAAAACTGCTCCCTTGCTCCTTGTCACACGCAGGGCAAAGTTTATGATGCAGTAATTAGCTACACGTGAATTATTCACCTGACAGTATGCATGGGATAATCAACACCCCAATTAAAAGTGTATTCTTGAAACTGCTGAATTCCTTCGTACATACCGCCTGTGTTGAAAGGGCCTTGCAAGGTTCCATTTAAAATGCTGATTTCAGGTACGGCATCCATAACTGCTTTCTCGGGAAATAAAGGGTTAATTTTAGCAGCTTTGTGTCCATGTGCTCTATATGCTTCCACCAGTCGTGCCAGGCCATGATCTGCGGAGACAGTTAATATAAGTAAATAAACAAAAAGGACAATCGCATTTAAAGTTTCAGGCTACTTCGTATCACATAAACAAAGACTTTGGTCAGAATGAAAACTGTGAAATACAGTCACCGACAACAAAAAAAAAGCGTTGACAGTATTTCAATATAACCTTCTACTCACTACTACACGCAATTTTTCGAATTAAATATCAACATTTCTAGCTTTTCGAGTTGTAAAACAAATGTTCCGATATAGAATATCTGCGTAAGCTAACTCACACGATAGGCTACTTTTAACAAATAGCATGTCAATCAAAATGTCTACGGCTAGCTCAGGCAGCACCACAACAACCTAGAGCGGCTAGCAGGTAATAAAAACACAGCCCACTTGTCAATATAAGAGATAACAGTATAAATTGCAACCAGTTTATGATGTATGTACACAAAGAAACCCACTGACCTTGATTAAGAGAAGAGATGTGTTCACTCTTCAAGTTCACGTTTGTATCGGCCCCCCTTGGTTTGTACCCATAAACCCCTTTTTCGGTGTGATAAAAACTACCCAGAAGAGGTCGAACGGCCCGAAAAGACGGCCTGGTTAAGTGCAAATTCTTAATGATAAGGAATACTGACATCTTCAGTCTCCCTACGCATGCATATAATTTAGCGAAGAGAAGTTTAACCGGTTCGAAAACCTCAGAGCTAGGAAGCCATAATGTCCACGACTGAAGGGAGTTGGCAACTTCTCTGAATCCTATTGGCTAAAGCGTGTAGCTAAGCTTACTGACATGCTGAATTCGGTCGGTCGCGCAACTCGTAGATCAGCGTGAAGTTAGTAACAATTGTACACAATTTAGTGGAGAAATGCCAGACCGCGTGATACTTTCAGTCCTACGTGACAACGCCTCAAGAAGAAGTAATGTATGTGTTGCGCGTATCCTTATCTCTGTCCCGTAGTGTAGGCTAAATAACGTGGAAAGGCAAATTTTACATATGATCAACAAAATTGATTAATTTCATGCCTTGGCTGCACAACGTTCTTGCTAAATAACGATAGCTACTATGTTAGTTTGTCCAAATTTTATTTTGCAAAAGGTTTTCAAGAGTGGCATTAAATTCTAACTTTTTTCTATTTTTTAAAACACATTTTAAAATAACCTGGGTATATTTAAATGTCTGGGTTATATATGATTGAATGAGTATATGAGTGAATGGTGAGTGTGCCTCTCTCGTTAATATGCATGTCTATGTGTGCCCATAGGCTGCGATAGATTGGGGACCTGTATTCCTGTCTCGCGCACAACGCACGCTGGGATAGGTTAAATGCTCATCAGGAAGAGATGAGCATTAACCCGTACCAAAGTGATGGAAGAGGAACGGCTGGAGAAAGAAAGGAACCGCTCACGATCAGAAAGCTGTGAAACACGCTGGAGGGAGTGTACATCTGAACCTGGCTCACTTGTTTTCACTGACGATGTGACTGCTGCAGAATTCAATTCTGAAGTGTACAGAAACATCTTATCTGCTAGGATCCAACCAAATGCATCAAAACTCATTTGACGTATCTTCACTTTGCGGCTTGAAAATGAATTTGGGAGAGATGTAAATATCGTTCCAACATAACACCGTTGAGAGTGATCGTTGTAACTTATAGTAACATCCTTAACCTTGAATACACGGTAATATTCGCGAAGTGGGCGAATTCAGTAAATAATTAAGGTCGAGGAAACGTCTACGTCGCTCCTTCTATTACGTTGTATTGCATCTTGTAAAATAAAAATCAATCCAGTTTCATTAGGGCCCACACTGTAGTGCAGGTCTAGTAAGAGCAAATTAGCATGAGCAAAAGAAATACACTAAGTGACAAGTGTAACGTCATTTGCATATAATAAAATATGCCTACGTATTGCTCGAGTTCAGAGGTCAGCTAGCATATTGCCTGTCTCATAGGTTTTTCTGGCGCAGAGCTCGAGGATTACTGTGTTCAAATTTAGTAAAATACTGGACAAATAGTACTGTCTTTGTGAGATGTGATTATTGAATATTTCTAAATCTATATCGACATTGACAGATGCCATTTTAGTGATATTTAGTTCAGGCGCCGCGTGGAGCAGAGAACTGGGGAGGTCCTTCAGCAATAGGGAAGGGTATTTTAACCACCAAACGAGCCCGATGTTTATATTGGTGCAAATTGAAGGTAATAACACAATAAATGTGATGTTTTAGTGTTTTTTGAAAGTATTTTTAAACAAAGTAGAACAGATGGACGACGGCAGTGACTATTTAGCGATCAGTCACTGCGCATACATTGCATATGCGCCAAGTTGTTTGTTTACGTTTTCAAGCATAGCTAGGTAGCTAACGTTAGTTAGCCATCTAATCATCGCTGATGTAGCTTGAAGAGCCAGTGTTACCTAAAGTTATCTACGATAGTTAGCTGGATTAGTAGACAAACTTGATTGCCGTACTTGTCACTTAAACAAATGTGCTGGCGTTAGTGAGCTAGCTAACTAGAATAACGTTGTAGCTAGCTAGGTATCAATAGTAGCTGCATGAGTCTTCGAAGATGTTAGCTAACAATGAGTAAGAGTTGTTACATTTCATGCTAGATAGATGGCTAGACAGCAGCGGAACAATGTGTATGCTATTGTGACATCAATATTCTTAGCCATTTGCTTTTAACGTGACGAATGTGATTTTACTTATCAGTAAAACTCTTCCGCACAAACCTGAAACTAGCTTGCGTTGATATGACACGACAGTTACATAGTTTATAACTGAGACCAACTAAGATAGTTTTGGCTTTGTAATGACGCAGTATCCTGCTGTTTTACAGTATGCCCGCGGAGCGCAACAAGTCGGTAAACATGGACGAGAAAGATGTGTGTTCGTTTTTAAACAAGGAGAAAGACAAGGACCGAGAGACAGAAAGGAGGCCTGCCTCTTCCCGGGAGAAATCGAAGGATGAGACGAAGGCGTGTGCAAAGAAAGACAACGGCAAAGCCGCGGAAGAGAAACGGAGACGTTTGGAAGAGGATAAGAGAAAGAAAGAAGAGAAAGACCGTAAGAAAAAAGACGAAGAAAGGTTGAAAGCAGAGGAGGAGCAGAAGCAGAGGGAAGAGGAGGAAAGGAAACTGAAAGAGGAAGAGGAGAAGAAAAGGATGCAGGAGGAAGAAGAGAAGAGACAGCGTGAAGAAGAGGCAAATCTACTCAAGTAAGATCACAGCAGGGCAGCGTTTGGGCTAAATTAGGCAGCTTTTCACTTGTTCAGTGTTAATTCCTTATTTAGGGTACTTCTGTGAATTTGAAGTACAACTTGAAACTGAATAGCAGTATGATAATGAGATGCACAGCAGGTTGTCTCACATGGAACATGTTATTTTCTAAGAAGCTTTATTTTGTATAAAACTGTTCTTGGATGAACTATACATCTTAAAAGAAAGTAATAGTCATATGCAAGTAAAACGACAGATTTTGAAGGAAGCTTGATCCATCTTGGTTCTTTTCTCAAATGGTGAAACTGACTCCCTAAATAAGAGGCAATTTGATTTAGTTTACGATTTTGTTATTGTTATGTTGTTATTTTGGTTGAAGTATTAGCCCAGTCATAACGGGCCCTCTGCGGAAGTACTCTCATTACTGAAGGGAGTTTTCTCTGTCGGCTGTATGGCTGGAGGCCCTGCCTTTACAATACGCCAGCATGCTCAAATGTGAATGTCATTGTTTTCATTACCATCTCCAGCCGCTGTATTGAATGAAATAACCCACAGTACCATCTAAAGTTTCTGTGTGATTTAATGCTCCCAGTTTACCGCATGCCCTGTTAATTTGCTCTTGAACTAGGGGTGGCAAATCCAGGTTCAGAAAGTAAAAGTCCTCCCCAGCATTTTGTTCAAATTTTGTCAAAATCAAAGTTTTCTGATTGGCACAAGTTTTCAGCCAGGAGGCAGAACTCATTTGTGGAACTCTGGCTGAATTCATGGGTGTTAGAAACACATTGTAGGACTTTTTCTTTCTGACCCCGACTTTCCACCTCGGTCTTCGGCCAGTCGTACCAGCCGGTAGTTACGCACCAGAGTTGCCCGTTAGCCATAAACTTCGTGCGGTAACGTTGCGCCGTCTTCCCCTTCCAGAGAGAAGGAGGAGGGCCACCAGCTCCACCAGGAGGCGTGGGAGCGCCACCAGTCGCGCAAGGAGCTGCGCGTCCGCAACCAGAACGCCCAGGAGGGCCGCCCCGAGGAGGCCTTCTTCAGCCGCCTGGACTCCAGCCTGAAGAAGAACACGGCCTTCGTCAAGAAGCTGCGCACGCTGACCGAGCAGCAGCGCGAGGCGCTCTCCGGCGACTTCGCCTCGCTCAACCTCAGCAAGTACATCGCCGAGGCGGTGGCCTCGGTGGTGGAGGCCAAGCTGAAGATCTCGGACGTGGGCTGCTCCGTGCACCTGTGCTCGCTCTTCCACCAGCGCTACGCCGACTTCGCGCCGCTCCTGCTGCAGGCCTGGCGGCGGCACTTCGAGGCGCGCAAGGAGGAGAAGACGCCCAACGTGAGCAAGCTGCGCACCGACCTGCGCTTCGTCGCCGAGCTGACGGTGGTGGGCCTGTTCACCGACCGCGAGGGCCTGTCGCTCATCTACGAGCAGCTCAAGGCCATCATCGGCGCCGACCGCGAGACGCACACCCACGTCTCCGTGGTGATCAGCTTCTGCAAGCACTGCGGCGACGACGTGGCCGGCCTGGTGCCGCGCCGGGTCCGGGCGGCGGCCGAGAAGTTCGGCCTGGCCTTCCCGCCCAGCGAGATCATCAGCGCCGAGAAGCAGCAGCCCTTCCAGAACCTTCTGCGGGAGTACTTCACCTCCCTCACCAAGCACCTGAAGAAGGACCACCGCGAGCTGCAGAACATCGAGAGGCAGAACAGGTGGGAGGAGCCTGTCTGTGGCCTACATGCCATGAGATTCTATTCGGCGGCTCGCCCAGTGCATCTCGGCACGGGCTTTGAGTGATTTTAGTCTCTGTTAACTACCATAAAAAGAATATCTAATTTGCCACTGAACACATAGATATATGTTATGTAAGCGAAGTTTATTTGGTGGACATTGGCGCAACTGTGAAATGTGTAACCTAGTCTCTGTAATAGTCTGCAGTTATGTCGTTCATCTTGTTTCAGTGCAACATTTACTGGACGGTTTTTACTCTTAATGACTGTAGCACCCATGATGCAATGCAGCGGATTGTTTGTCCACTTGTGCTTCTGCGTCTGGCGTGCTGGTTTTCCTGAACGCTGGACTGTCTGTTCTGATCGGTGTGTGTCTGTAGGCGTATCCTGCATTCCAAAGGGGAGCTGAGCGAAGACAGACACAAGCAGTACGAGGAGTTCGCCACCTCGTACCAGAAGCTCCTGGCCAACACGCAGTCGCTGGCAGACCTGCTGGACGAGAACATGCCAGACCTGCCCCAGGATAAGACCGTGCAGGAAGGTAAAGGAAGTGTCACATGGTCAGTGAGTGACAGCTTAAAGGGCTCACAGCTTTTCTCTCACTTTGCTTGGTAGCTCCCTTTTACAAAGAGGGCTATTCAGAGTTTTACTGAGCGCAGTCATCCGTATTCCTGTTTTTTCAAACAACCCCACCAGATCTGATGTTCATACATGTACGTTTTTTTGTTTGTTTTTTTAATGAGCCCCTTTTTTTTTAGGCCAAACTTGAAGCTTGTCATTGGTTATTTTGTCACTAGATGGCGCAATTACATTTCACATTTTTCCAGATGTGGTGTTTGAGGGGAAAGGCTGCAAGTTGAACTTAAAGGCAAGCGAAAGGAATAGTTTTTGGTCGGCGGTTTGATGGTCTGACTGTCGACCCCCCTTTTTTGGCAGAGCACGGCCCGGGCATTGACATCTTCACCCCGGGGAAGCCGGGGGAGTACGACCTGGAGGGGGGGATTTGGGAGGACGAGGACGCGCGAAACTTCTACGAGAACATGGTGGACCTGAAGGCCTTCGTCCCCGCCATCCTCTTCAAGGACAACGAGAAGGGCCTGCCGGGCAGAGAGAGGGAGGAAAGCAAAGGTGCAGCACACCTGTACAGCACACCTGTCTCCATACCTGTCCCCACACCTGTCCGCCTGCCTGTTCCACAGACCTGTCTGCACACCTGTCCACACACCTCTCTGTGCACCTGTCCACATGCCTGTTCCACAGACCTGTCTGCACACCTGTTCTACACACCTCTCTGTGCACCTGTCCACATGCCTGTTCCACAGACCTGTCTGCACACCTGTTCCACACACCTTTCCTCATACCTGTCCGCACACCTGTTCCACCCTCCTGTACTCCCTCCTGTCCATACACCTGTGCTTGCTGCTGTCCACACACCTGTCCACATACGTGAGCTCGCTCCTGTCCACACTCCTGTCCTCGCACCTGTCTGCACACCTGTTCCACACACCTGTTCCACACACACCTGTGATTGGTGCGTTTCGGAGTTTGGCTCCGTCAGCGTCTCTAAAGCTAAGCTTTCATTGAGAGAAGTTCTGACAGGCCCGCCTCTTTTCTGTGTCACATGACCCGCCCAGATGCCAAAGAGGTGAAGGAGGTGGCCAGCACGGAGGAGCTGGAGCTGGAACTGGAGACCCTGGACATCGCGGACGACACCCTGGAGCTGGAGGCCGGTGACGAGGCGGAGGGGGAGGAGTTCGCCAAGAAGCTTCTGGACGAGCAAGGTAAGCGCAGACCGTCTTGTGTGAGTTCCCATTGTCCTCCAAGGAACACAGTATAGTCAGGAGTCAGGACGTGACCCCTCTTAGTGTGGAGAACGCCTGTATCTTAGGGGATTAATAGGAAGAGCACCTCTACCTTTGAAGATTTGTAGACAGAAGTTTAAAATTACCTTCAGTTAAAAAGCAGTTAAGCATAAGCATGTGCAGATAGCACTGACCAAGCTGGTTGGACGATTAGTATGTCTTTGCGAACATGTTCACGTGACTGTGTGCAGTGTTTCCTTCAGGAGTCAGGTTAGTGGCAGGGAGAGATCAGGCCCCGGGGCAGAGTCTCCACAGCCAGGCTGGAATATTAGGTGAGCCAGCTTGTACAGGAGAGTGGGTGAGCCGGGCTGTACAGGAGAGTGGGTGGGCTGGCTGGCCTGTACAAGAGAGTGGGTGGGCTGGCTGGCCTGTACAGGAGTAGAGATGAATAGGTTTGCACCAGGCAGTATGTAGTGTTGCAACAAAACTAGCCATGAAATAACATATTGGTAAACTAGCAAAAAAAAGAAATATGCCTGTCTAAGAAAGTAAAACTAGACAAAGTAGAATCACACTAAATCAGATTAAAAAAAAACAGTTTTCTACTGAAATAAAAATGAGATGAACACAGATTAACTACAATTAACTACACTGAAACTAAAATACATTTTCTCCTAAGGAAAGCAAAGGTGACGTTTGCGTGTTTCTTTAGAACAAGAGGACGAGGAGGCCAGCACTGGCTCTCACCTGAAGCTCATCGTAGACGCCTTCATCCAGCAGCTGCCCAACTGCGTCAACAGAGACCTAATCGACAAGGCAAGGAGTGACAGCCCTGAGAAAACACACACACACACCATGGAATTGTTTATACACAGTGACGTACCTCATTACAGTGCAGACTTGTGTAAAGGTCTACTGTACATGAAGTATCAGTAAATACACTTTGTAACCGTGGGAACCCGTGCTGTTTGCTCTTTTTTTAACAGAGATAACAGTATAATTGAGTTGAGTCTCAGTGTTACCGTTTGCACGTTTGCAGCAATGCGGTGCGAATCAAAATTGAGCTGTTATAACGTAGCTGAACAGCGAGATGCAGAAAGCACTTAAATTGGATAGATGGGCTAGCCTGGAGCGAATCCTGTGCGTGTGTGTGCATTACTGTCTTATCAAGCATATCCTTCATAGCAGTGAATGTTGGTAGCAAGAGCACATTTCAGTAAAACATGGTAATAAGGCCTCTTGTTTGCATTATTAAAACGAGCCCATTACTGAAAAACTGATGGAGGCCATCTTGTGAGCCTGGGCACGGAACCCTGGCAAGACCCGGTATTGCCAAATGACTGCTATTTGCACAGTTACTGCCATTTGACCAGTCACTGCCCAGTGTTTGCTAAGGTTGTCACTAGCATGTAAATGAAGTACCGCAGCGTACGGTACAGAGAGCGTTTCTGTGTACGCTGGCTCACGTTCGGCTCTGTTCCAGGCCGCCATGGATTTCTGCATGAACATGAACACCAAGGCTAACCGGAGGAAGCTAGTCCGGGCTCTCTTCACTGTTCCACGGCAACGGTAAAAGGAAAATGCGCCGTACCTATTTGTGAGCCCAAACTCAATTACTGTTCAGACTCATCCTTTATTGGTAACACAATGTAAATGGGATGTTAGTTACTCAATTAAGTATCCAAATGGCCAATACTAGTCACCATTAGTACATTATTTAATATACTATCACGTATCTGCTGTCCTAAATAGTCTGTCTGAATTCAATACGTGAGTGTAGCTTTTAAACGTGGCTGTTAATGATTGTTTGTGTTTAATTAGTGGTAATTATTTTATCGAGGTAGACCTCTGGGGTGGTTCTGTCTGGATAATTGTTTGACGCACGTACTGGACAAAAAAAGATATCACCCTCTTTGATGGCAGTGAACTGAAACGTGTACAAGAAAAAGACAAACTGGTGGCCCTAGTTGTAACTATGAAAAAAAGGATAAATTTGACTACACAAGGTTTTCATAGGTTTTTATGGAGAGTGCTCTTTTCAGAGTGCTGTTCATTTCAGTTACAACCCCAAGGTGGTGCTATTGCTCAGTTTTATCATTTTGTTCCACCAAATCTGTGTTTACCTAGTATCCAATGACTGAACTGTGACAATCGGTGCAAATAAAAGTTTTACAGACCGTTTGTCCAGGAGATCATTTATTTTATGGCGTTTGAATGGCTGCAGCTGCGCTCCACCTGCACACGTGATCCTAGTCCGTTGCTAGTCTGACGCTAGTCTGACGCTGGTCTGATGCTAGTCTGATGCTAGTCTGACGCTAGTCCGTTGCTAGTCTGATGCTAGTCTAACACTAGTCTGATGCTAATCTGACGCTAGTCTGATGCTAATCTGACGCTAGTCTGATGCTAGTCTGATGCTAATCTGACGCTAGTCTAACGCTAGTCTGATGCTGGTCTGACGCTAGTCTGATGCTAGTCTGACGCTAGTCTGACGTGCTGCGACAGTGCTGTAATGGCGCTCAGGACACGGTTGGCTTTACTGCGTCAGTACCGTCCCCTTTGCGTTGCGTTAAAACTGTGGGACCCTGTTTCCTCCAGGCTGGACCTCCTCCCGTTCTACTCCCGCCTGGTGGCCACCCTGCACCCCTGCATGTCGGACGTGGCTGAGGACCTGTGCTCCATGCTGAAGGGGGACTTCCGGTTTCACGTGAGTCATCCGGTTGGGGGCGTGGGGGGGTGTCTCTTCAGAAGCTTCCGGAAGGGCGGTTGCTGCTTTCGTGGTCCATGTTTTGCTCACTGTCAAGGGCTCTAGTTCACATAGGCTTCTGCAAATGGCTTATGTGAATATTGGTAATTCTGTGGTTGTAGGTGGATGAAACTGGATGTTAGATGCTTCTGTATAACATTTTAGACGCAATGGAGGGAGGTGCTGAAGTAGACTATTTTCATGCATTTTTATTGTACGGTTTTTTTAGGTTTCTTTCTAGAATGTATAAGAATGATTCACCTTCCTGTTCTTTTTTTTAACTCACAGATCAGAAAGAAGGATCAGATCAACATCGAAACGAAAAACAAAACAGTGCGATTCATTGGGGAGCTCGCCAAGTTCAAGATGTTCTCCAAAACGGACACTCTTCATTGCCTGAAGGTGCGTTTGTGTCCGTCCGTGTGCAGGCAGAGGTGGGAAATCCAGGTTCAGAAAGTGAAAGTCCTCCCCAGTAATTAGTTGCAATCGCCTGGATTTGCTAATCAGACCAATTCTTTAGCCGGGAAGCAGAACAAATTGGTGAAATCAGCTGGCTGAGGTCATGGATGGAAGAAACACCTGGCAGGACTTTTACTTTCTGACACCTACGCTTTCCAGCTCTGTGTGCAGAGGGTCACTAGACCGACTGTAAAGAAGCATTTTTGAAATGTACCCACTTTTTGGTTGTCAGACAGCAGCCCAAGATTTACAGTTCACTGTATATGTGTAGCTTTGACATTGTCGTTCGCCACCTGGGTTAGGTAAGTAGTGAAGTGATATGATTGATCGCGTAACAGTGTTGCGATGTGCTGTACTGTGATGGTGATAGTTAGATGGTTCCCGTGGTAACCGCGTGCTTCTCTTGGTCAGATGCTGCTCTCGGACTTCTCCCACCACCACATTGAGATGGCCTGCACTCTGCTGGAGACCTGCGGCCGCTTCCTCTTCAGGTCCCCGGAATCGCACCTGCGCACCAGCGTGCTCCTGGTCAGTACTGCATCAGCTTCACATAAACCAGCGTGCTCCTGGTCAGTACTGCATCAGCTTCATATAAACCAGCGTGCTCCTGGTCAGTACTGCATCAGCTTCATATAAACCAGCGTGCTCCTGGTCAGTACTGCATCAGCTTCACATAAAACAGCGTGCTCTTGGTCATTACTGCATCAGCTTCACATTAACCAGCGTGCTCCTGTTCAGTACTGCATCAGCTTCACATAAACCAGCGTGCTCCTGGTCAGTACTGCATCAGCTTCACATAAAACAGCGTGCTCCTGGTCAGTACTGACACATCAGCTTCATATAAACCAGCGTGCTCCTGGTCAGTACTGCATCAGCTTCACATAAACCAGCGTGCTCCTGGTCAGTACTGCATCAGCTTCACATAAACCAGCGTGCTCCTGGTCAGTACTGACACACATCAGCTTCACATAAACCAGCGTGCTCCTGGTCAGTACTGCATCAGCTTCACATAAACCAGCGTGGTCCTGGTCAGTTATGCTATCAATCACGCATATTAAACCCGATGACGACTAGAATTAAAAAAAAAAAAGAATTTATTATTTTTTTAAATAATAAAAATTAATTTTCCAGATGCAATAGGACTAGCACTGGATTGGGACACCTTCTCTACGGTCCAGAATAAACAGCTCTAATAATTTATGTGATGTTAATATTCTAAAGGAGGTTTAGGCTGCAGCCTGTCCTAAGTGTGTCTGGAAGGTTATAGAAGCCTCTTTTCTGGGCTATGATCATACAGGCTGCTGCTATGAAAGTACCAGTTTGAGCTAAATCTCTATTTTTCTACTGATGCATAGCCTCTAAACAGTATATATCTCAAGTATGTGCAATATATTTTTTGTTACTGCTGCTGTATAGACAGAAATAAACCAAGATAAAGTGTGATGAGTACACCAGTCAGCACAGGGAAGTGACTTCCATCTTCATAAAATTGGTCCACCTGTTCATTCCTCATTAGATAACTACTATGAAGGACAACACTAAAAGTGAAAAATAATATTATCAAAGTTTTCCTTTTTGGAATCAGTTGATGGCTTTTTCGAAGTCATGTGAGAACTTTTTGAATTTGTTGAGTGATGACCATCTCTCTCTCTCCCCCCCCCCCTCTCTCTCCTCTCTCTCTCCTCCCTCCTCCCTCCTCCTCCCTCTCTCCCTCTCTCTCCTCCCCCTCCGCTCCCTCCTCTCTCTCTCCTCTCTCTCTCTCTCTCCCCCTCCGCTCCCTCCCTCCCTCTCTCCCTCCATCTTTAGGAGCAAATGATGCGCAAGAAGCAGGCCATGCACCTGGACGCGCGCTACGTGACCATGGTGGAGAACGCGTACTACTACTGCAACCCACCGCCCGTGGAGAAGACCGTGCGGAAGAAGAGGCCGCCGCTGCAGGAGTACATCCGCAAGCTCCTGTACAAGGACCTGTCCAAGGTCACCACCGAGAAGGTACTCCGGTCCCGACCATACACGACCACTTTATCGACCGCACCTCACAGCTGTACACGACCACGTTATCAACCACACCTCACTGCTCTCTTTACCAACCACACCTCACTGCTGCACACGACCACATTATCAACCACGCCTCATTACATTACATTACATTTACAGTATTTAACGGACGCTTTCATCCAAAACGACGTACAACAGTGCATATCATGGTCATTGGAACAACTACAAAACACAGGTTCAATAAGGTACAATACCTCATTGCTGTACCAGCTACTTTTTATCCTCAACTTTTAATGTTCAGGCCATACCTGGGTTAATTACCTGCCAATATAACCAGAAGGCGGGGTTTGTACTTTTTTTCAGAGTATTTCATTGGTTCCAATACACCAGACAAGATCAGTAAAGCGTAGAGAAGTATTTGAATCCAAAGCAAATGCGCATTTGACCCAGGTCTGGTTCAGGCATGTGTGTGAGTGCCCATTGCTGCAGCCCCCGCTGTTGATTTGGAGGAGCACAGATGAGCGCTCTCTGAGTAAGACCTGGCGGTGGACACTCGTCTGCTCTCCCCGCAGGTGCTGAGGCAGATGCGGAAGCTGCCCTGGCAGGACGCGGAGGTGAAGAATTACCTGATCTGCTGCATGGTCAACATCTGGAACGTCAAGTACAACAGCATCCACTGCGTGGCCAACCTGCTGGCCGGGCTGGTGGCCTACCAGGAGGACGTGGGCATCCACGTGGTGGACGGGGTGCTGGAGGACATCCGGCTCGGCATGGAGGTCAGGAGGGCCTGGGGGGGGCTAGAGGGGGTGCTGAAGGGGGTTGGGGGGCGGGCGTCCAGTGGGCGGTTGGGAGGTCTGGAAAGACATTTTTAAACATAAGCAGCTGTATCATCCTTGTGCAGATTTCTCTTTTGAATTGAGGCCTTGTGGAGCCTTTTGATGGACTAATTAAATCTGCTAGAAAGAGCCTGCAGACAGCGGACACTGTCAGGTCCACAAATCGTTTCCAAAAGAAAGAAAATGCTGGGACAATTTTCAGGGTGAACTTTTCCCTTTAAGTTTATGAGATGGCAGAACCCAGCCGTGCTGTGGAAGCGAGCAGCTTTGTGTGGTGCGCTAAGACCTCTGCCCTGTCCGCAGGTGAACCAGCCCAAGTTCAACCAGAGACGCATCAGCAGCGCCAAGTTCCTGGGCGAGCTCTACAACTACCGCATGGTGGAGTCGGCGGTCGTCTTCCGCACGCTCTTCTCCTTCATCTCGTTCGGCGTGAGCCCCGACGGCGCCCCCAGCGTCCTGGACCCCCCCGAGCACCTCTTCCGCGTCCGCATGGTCTGCACCCTGCTGGACACCTGCGGCCAGTACTTCGACCGCGGCTCCAGCAAGCGGAAGCTCGACTGCTTCCTCATCTACTTCCAGGTTCGTCTCTGTCAGCTCTGAATGTGCTGTGTAGGAACGTTCTCGATCGTCAGAATCCGGATGAGCTGTAATGAAGCACGTTTTAGAAGCTTGTCCTTCCTATTCCAAAATATTAGCCCTCAGAGCTTTATTTTTTTTTTTTAATTTGAGAGAAATTTTAAGGCCTCAATATCTTGATGCACTAAGTATGGCTACCATTTTCTCAAAAAATTGTAATTGAGATTATATGTTTGTGTGTTATTACTATTTTTATTATTACTATTTACATTTTTGATTTTGTTTGTATTTTTGCCCTTGTTTTATATGTCTTGTCTCTTTATTGCATTTTGAAGCACATTGAGCTGCTAGCTTCCTTGTATGAAAGGCACTCTGAAAATAAAGTTTATTATATTGAAGTTCTTTTGCACTCTTAGTGATGTTAAAGGCTCCTTGCTTTGTGCTCCCTGCCTCGTGTCCAGCGCTACATCTGGTGGAAGAAGAGCACGGACGTGTGGACGAAGGAGCACCCGTTCCCCATCGACATCGACTACATGATCAGCGACACGCTGGAGCTGCTCCGGCCCAAGATGAGGCTGTGCTGCTCGCTGGAGGAGGCCACGCGGCAGGTCACCGAGCTGGAGAGGGAGTTCCTGCTCAAGCTGGGTGAGAGGAGCGCCGCCTGGCGGAAAGGCGCGCACTAACGGACGTGTTCGCTAATGGACGCGTTCGCTACCGGACGCGTTCGCTAATGGACGCGTTCGCTAATGGACGTGTTCGCTAAAGGACGTGTTCTCTAATGGACGTGTTCTCTAATGGACGTGTTCGCTAATGGACGTGTTCGCTAATGGACGTGTTCGCTAATGGACGTGTTCGCTAATGGACGTGTTCGCTAAAGGACGTGTTCGCTAAAGGACGTGTTCGCTAAAGGACGTGTTCTCTAATGGACGTGTTCTCTAATGGACGTGTTCTCTAATGGACGTGTTCGCTAATGGACGTGTTCGCTAATGGACGTGTTCGCTAATGGACGCGTTCGCTAATGGACGCGTTCGCTAATGGACGCGTTCTCTAATGGACGCGTTCTCTAATGGACGTGTTCTCTAATGGACGTGTTCGCTAATGGACGTGTTCGCTAATGGACGTGTTCGCTAATGGACGTGTTCGCTAATGGACGCGTTCGCTAATGGACGCGTTCGCTAAAGGACGCGTTCGCTAAAGGACGTGTTCGCTAAAGGACGTGTTCTCTAATGGACGTGTTCTCTAATGGACGTGTTCTCTAATGGACGTGTTCTCTAATGGACGTGTTCGCTAATGGACGTGTTCGCTAATGGACGTGTTCGCTAATGGACGTGTTCGCTAACGGCACAGGTTTCATGTTAACTGCACTGCAAAAACCAAAGAATAAGTCAGTTTTAAGTTTTTTTTGTCTCATATTTAGACTTTAAAATCTCATTTCTAAATTTCATGCTAAATTTCATTTACTCATTTCAAGACTTGCCAATGCGGTAATGTAATTTTAGTTGTCAAGCAAAAAGTAAGTTAAAACTGGCTATTATTTCCTACGTGAGAGGAAAAATAGTACAAAATTTAAGTCTCATTACATGGCTAAAGCAGTTTTTTGGCAGGCGAGCAGGTGAGGTCACCCAGTGCAGGGGCTTTTGGCCGAAGCGAGCAGAAGGTGTGTTTGAGCGGGGAGAGAGAGAGAGAGAGAGAGAGAGGGAATGGCGGGGGTGTTACCTGTAATGTCAGCGCCTCGCAGGTTTTCCTGCATTCTCTCTTTTCTCTGCGCCTTCTCTCGGGAGCGCTCGCGCCTGACCTGCAGCCGGGATCGAGTGCTTGTGGGCCTCCCCGACCCGCCTGGTCAGCCGAGGGCTATCCTGCAGTCATTGTGGGACACTTCCACTGCCCCAGAGCTTTCCCGAAAAAAGGGCTATTACTGTGCAGGATATCTGATTGGATGACACTTTACATTTTTTTATCAAACCAAAACTAAAGTCATACTCCTTTATTTCTCACAAGTGGAGGTTAATTTTCTGTGCCGGGACCTGCATACGGTTATTGCGAATTCATCAAATATTCAGACCGCAAAAAATGCAGAGTGCATTTTGCCTCAGCTGCCAATGCGTCAGGCGCCAGTTCTACACGCAAACGGCACGTAAAGACGCGGCCTACTGCTGACCTATACCTGCTTCAGTTCTCCTGCTTTGAATACACTGTGAGGCGCTGCATACATTATGAGACAGCTATGTGAAAGTTGCGTAAGTCGCTCTGGATAGGAGCGTCTGCTAAATGGCTGCAATGCCGTGTGTAACGTTGAGAGACCGCTTCTGGTTGGCCGTTGGTTTAGTGTAGTTTTTAAATATTTAACGGGGTGTAAGTGGCTGGTCTGTGTGACTGGCGCTGCAGCGGGCGAAACGGTGGGTCAGTGAGCCGCGTTCTGGCGGCGGCCCGTAACTCTGAGCTCTGACTGGGCTCGAGCGGCGCGAAGCGCAGACGCAGGGTGGAGCGACGGTCGCTCCTCCACGCCGTCGGCGCGGAATGCAGACGGGGAACGCGTTCGATAGCCTCGCCCCTCTGACTGCGTCGTTCTGGAAATGCGGGTCAAGTGACCGTGTGCACGCCAGCGTTCCCTCTCCCCAACCCCCCCCAGAACAGCGGCGTCATTGTTCCTCAGTGAGCTCTGGTTCAGCTACCTGGTCTGGAGTCAGCCAGAAATTATATGTCAACTTTCAAACTTTCAAAAATAAATAAATTTAGTCCCATCCCATATAGCGTGGTTCGTTTTCCTGAAAATTTCCAGCTCTTTCTAAAATGCTGCTTCAAATTTTGGCGTGATAATCATTTCTTTGAGTCTTTACAACACAACCATGTTTCTGTATTGTCAATGGGTTTCTTGTTGGATTAAGTAACTTGAGATCATTAGAGATGCTTAGAATGTTTTACTGTAAGAACAGCTTTGGACATGTGTGTGTGTGACTAATCTTCTTACTATTTTTTTTTCCATATTTCTTCTTTGAAAATTTGGAATACACCTAGGAGTGTAGCCGTGCTCAAAATATCTTTCGCGTGACTGTAGGAATGTGGGACAGAAGGAAGTGGATTTCCGCGTGGTTAACGCAGAGGTTAAGCTTGTATTTCCAGTGAGCAGGTGCAGTTGGGGTAAGGCGCCACCGTTGGCCCGTTTGACCTCTGACCCCTGACCCCTTGTTCCAGGCCTGGCCATGGAAAAGGACGGCAAGTGCTCCAGCACCATGGGCGAGGGGGAGGCCCTGGACGAAGAGGATGATGATGATGACGAAGAGGGCGGGGCCGAGACCGAGGAGCAGTCTGGGAATGAGAGTGAGATGAATGACCATGAAGAGGAGGTGTGTAAAAATCCAGTGTCTGTCAGACCGGTATGGTTAGCGTACAGTCAGCCTGTCTGTCACGTTTGACTATTGCTTTTCTGCATAGTCATGTTTAGCTATGTTACCTTGTGTTGGTCATGATTAGCTCTGGTTTAGTTATGTGTGTGTTACGGTATGGTATTGTTAGTATGTGTTGGGTCATGATTAGCTCTGGTAAGTGTGTGTCTGTTACGTCCAGCAGGTTGGCAGTGAGCCATGGTATGTTAATTAAATTACAAATTCAGATTTCAAATTCAAATACAAAGACAGTTCATGAATAATGAGAAAAGGCCATTATGAGGACACTGATCAGCGATCTGCTGATCAGTGCTGTAACCACCACACTGACCCCTTATCAGTCCTTTCTTCCCCAGGACACGGTGTGGAGCGTGTGTTTTAAGTGCGGACATGTACATTAGTGTGTATCAGTCCTTGTGTTTTAAGTGCGGACATGTACATTAGTGGAACCCTCTCTGTAAAACCAGCTATCCATATTAATGCTTAAGACGGCTTAAAGTATTACCACTTATCTTAACATTCCTGTGCCAAATACACTTTTCCAACAGGAAGTTATTCAGGTTTTTTTCAGTGATTTAAAAACACGCACGTGAAATAGTTATAAAGCAACAGGTGCCGACAGTACTTTTCATACAAGGAAATGAGAACAATGGTGCGCTTATGATCATCGAGTCCCTCGGTGGAAAAGCGGTCACACTCTGGTCAAACGGCATGCGACAGAAAGTCGAAACTGGTGTCCTGACCTTACCGTGATTATTGCTGCCTCTGTAAAGTCTTTGTCTTTGTGACATTTTTCTGCTCTCGAGTTTATTTTGGCTCTCTGTCAGATGATGCCAGTCCAAAGCTGTCAGTCAGAAGGCTAACGCTTGATATGAGCCGTCTTGGGTTACCGTGGGTTTTTCCTGAAGAATTACCCAAACATAAATATTTGTTCAAGACCTGCATATTACGTACATGCCCGCACACACAAGTACAATGAGGCTATCTTGCATTAACGTTTACATTACCTTTAGGTACGTGATTCGGCTCGTTGAAAAAATGCGATAGTTGACGTGGGAAAGTACGGTGTGTGTATCCGACTGTTAATGGACAGTGCAGCAAAGGAAGAAAGTATGTCACATTTGGAAGGGTTCCCAAGTGTGGCTTTTTTTTCTGCCATAATTTTGAATTGGCAGTTGGAACCCTCGTTCACCCCTGTGCCACTGCGACATGAGTCCCTTGGGGAACCAGTGACACTAGTTAGCACCAGTAGGAAGAGGCATACATATGTCTCCCTAGCAACAGCTGGTAACCTGAGAGTTCCAGGCTTGTCATTGGAGGGAAATGATGTAACGCAGGCGACCACGGTCAACTTAAACTGACATTGCCACTCGCAGGACAAGGCCAGTTGTGTCCTGTTACTGAGGACCCCCGGTCATAGACGGTTAACGACACAGCCAGGGATCGATCCCGCAGATACAGGGCCCAGCCTTCAGAGTGCAGAGGCCTGCCCTAAACGGTGCTCTGCCTGTTTCAGGAGGGGTCCGAAAACGAGGAGGAAGAGCGAGAGGAAGAGGAGGAAGAGAACACGGACTACCTGACCGACTCCAACAAAGAGAACGAAACGGACGAGGAGAACAACGTGAGTTTGGCGAGGGCAGCGACCCCGGTCCCCTCCACGTGATGCGGCTTGTCTTTAACGTGTCCGTAGCGTGTCTTTAACATGTTTTTAGTGCATATTTTCATGTCTGTAGCGTGTGTCTTTAGCGTGTCTGTAGCGTGTGTCTGTAGCGTGTGTCTTTAGTGTGTCTGTAGCGTGTGTCTTTAGCGTGTGTCTGTAGCGTGTGTCTTTAGCGTGTGTCTGTAGCGTGTGTCTTTAGCGTGTCTGTAGCGTGTGTCTTTAGCGTGTCTGTAGCGCGTGTCTGTAGCGTGTGCCTTTAGCGTGTGTCTGTAGCGTGTCTGTAGCGTGTGTCTGTAGCCTGTGTCTGACGCCGCTCTCTCCCTCTCCTCAGGAGGTGACCATTAAGGGTGGGGGTCTGAAGCACGTGGCCTGCGCTGAGGACGAGGACTTCATTCAGGCTCTGGACAAGATGATGCTGGAGAACCTGCAGGTAACACATAGGCTCATGCAGCGTAGTGACATGCGTAGTAACCATGGTGACAGTGATCTAACTGGCTAGGTAGTTGGTACGCGATGACATTAGCTAATAGTTATTGCACACAAAATAAAATTTACAACAAAAATTCTAATATCCCTATTGGCATGGTGAATGTAAAGTGTGAGCGACTCGTGGTAATCGCAGTTTGACCTGTTGAGTTACATGAGTGTGTCTACAGTGATTCACATCAGTCTGCTCCTGCGATTTCCTTTGATTAATTTAATAAGCAATAAATGATTTGTTTGTTATTGTGTATTATTTTTACTGGCAGTGCAGTGGGGGGCACCTTGTGAAAACATGCACAGGTCTGTGCGGTGGTTGATCATTAACGTGCTGTATTGTGTGTGCGTGCGTCCATGCAGCAGCGGAGCGGCGAGTCGGTGAAGGTGCACCAGCTGGACGTGGCCATCCCGCTGCAGCTGAAGAGCCAGCTGAAGAAGGGCCCCGCCCCCGCCTGCAGCGCCGACGCCGACATCGCCGACACCGCCGACACCATGCAGTTCGTCATGCTCACCAGGAAGGGCAACAAGCAGCAGGTACTGCGAGACTAGCGAGCTAACCGGCTAACCGACTAGCCTCTTATCTAACCTGCAGCAGGTACGGAGAGACTAGCGAGCTCACCGGCTAACCGACTAGCCTCTTATCCAACTGAGCAGCCTCTTATCTACCCAGCGGCAGGTACGGAGAGACTAGCGAGCTCACCGGCTAACCGACTAGCCTCTTATCCAACTGAGCAGCCTCTTATCTACCCAGCGGCAGGTACTGAGAGACTAGCGAGCTAACCGGCTAACCGACTAGCCTCTTATCCAACTGAGCAGCCTCTTATCTAACCTGCGGCAGGTACTGAGAGACTAGCGAGCTAACCGGCTAACCGACTAGCCTCTTATCTACCCAGCGGCAGGTACTGAGAGACTAGCGAGCTAACCGGCTAACCGACTAGCCTCTTATCCAACTGAGCAGCCTCTTATCTAACCTGCGGCAGGTACTGAGAGACTAGCGAGCTACACCGGCTAACCGACTAGCCTCTTATCCACTGAGCAGCCTCTTATCTAACCTGCAGCAGGTACTGAGAGACTAGCGAGCTAACCGGCTAACCGACACTCTTATCCACTGAGCAGCCTCTTATCTAACCTGCGCAGGTACTGAGAGACCAGCAGCTAAACCGGCTAACCGACTAGCCTCTTACTACCCAGCGGCAGTACTGAGGACAGCAGCTCACTGGCTAACCGACTAGCCTCTTATCTACCCAGCGGCAGGTACTGAGAGACTAGCGAGCTAACTGGCTAACTGACTAGCCTCTTATCCAGCTGAGCAGCCTCTTATCTAACCTGCAGCAGGTACTGAGAGACCAGCTAGCTCACCGGCTAACCGACCAGCCTCTTATCTACCCAACGGCAGGTACTGCGAGACCAGCTAGCTCACTGGCTAACCAACTAGCCTTTTTTCTAACCAACTAGCCTCTTATCTATCCGAGTAGCCTTTTATCTAATCAGTGGCAAGTACTGAGAGACTAGCCAGCTCACCGGAAAACCGGCCAGCCTCTTATCCAGCAAGCTTTTAGAATGTGAATATGTGTACGGTTAGCGTTTACAGCTCTACTGAGCGACAGGTACAGTTTTAATGTGTTCAGCTGTGCAGAGGAACACTTATACAGTACGCAGTGCTGTACAGAGCTGCTTATCTTCCAGAGTGGTTTCAGGGTGCTCACCTGCATTGTGAAATTGCTCATCTTGTTCTACAAGAACATTGCTCAGATTTTCCCTCAGTCATTCGTATCCGCTGTCAGAGTTGGACAGATCCTCCTTCCTCTCCTTTTCATAATTTACACTCATTCATAATTCAGTCTCTGCATCTGAGTCACAGCTGGGTTATGAATTGAAATTGCCAGCCTGCACAGAAATAGTTTTGGCCGTCTTGCCTTTAGAGTCTGTTTTTTTATTTTCTAAATATGTGTCTGAGGTAGGTGTGTGTGTGTGTGTATGTGTGTAAGCGTGCTCGTGTGTGCATACTTGTATTCTCAGTGAGTCCGTACAGTACCACCTGTGTGTGAAGCAGAGCTTGTTATAATATTGACTCTGCAAGTGGAGCTGTGTGTCTGCGTGTGTGTGTTGTGTGGTGCTGTGTGCTGCATGTGTGTGTTGCGTGTGTGGTGTACGTGCGGCGTGTGTGTGACCTCGTGTGTGTGTGGTGTCATGGCGTGTGTGTGTGGTGTGAGGGGAGCAGTGCTGGAATGTGCGGGCGGTCTGCAGTGTGAGGCGTGGCCCCGCTCCACTGGGCGTGTGCGGTGTTTCTCTGAAGGGAGAGGGTGCCCCACACTGGAGCCCTGCAGCCTCCTTATACACACAGCTCTCTCCAGCGGGCCGGAGCCTCTCCCACGCACGTACGCACGCACGCACGCGCGCGCGCGCGTCCCTGTCCCCGGGTGCCTTTCACACTCAAAACGCTGTTTAGCCGAGCGCTAAAAGCAGTGCTGGTGCTGCCCCCCGTGACCCCGCCGACTTCACAGCCCCTTTTGTTCCTTTGATTCCGCGCGTCCTCAGAAAGAGGCGTGGCCGCGCGGTCCTGGCGGAAAACGCAGACCGGCGCGGTCGTCTCGAACGGGTGGATAAAGGGGCCCTGTGTGCGTACGGCGTCTAACCCAACTGCCACTTCCGTCTTCTCTGTCCCTCCCTCTCTCTCCTCTCTTTTCTCCTCTCTCTCTCTCTCCTCTCTCCTCCCTCTCTCCCTCTTCCTCCTCTCTCCTTCCCCCTCCTCCTCTTCCTCTCTCTCTCTCTCTCTCTCTCTCCCTCTCCATCCTCTCCCTCTCTCTCTCTCTCTCTCTCCTCCTGCCTCTCCTCCCTTCCCTCTCTGATGATCTAATGCCCCTTGTGTGTGATGTACACACACACACAGAGCACGTCTGTTATGTCACGCCCCAGAATGTAAATGCCCTCACTGTTCCCTGGAAGCGCTTTCCTGGAAGTGCGTTACCTGGTATATTTATTTTGAAGAGTGTCCGATTTTAAAAAATGCAGCTTATTTTGTTACAGCTCTGACCGCTTGAGACCGTGTAAAAAGGGAAAGGAAATCGAAAGCCGTTCTGTCTGACACACGAAACAAAAACACGCGCTGTATTTGCTGCGGCTAACTGGGTTTCCTCACTGGGGAGAACCGGAGAACTGCAGCAGGATTTGAACCCACAAAGAGAATTTTCTGTCTGGAGGGCAGGTTTCCCCGCTGGCTTGTTTTGCTTGTGGTTAGGGCCCCTCGCTCAGAGAGGGTGCTGCGGGCCTCTGGCTTCTGTTGGGCTGAATGGAATTCTCTGTAAGTGTGAAAATGGGTGCTGGGGCAGTGTTTTTTTGGGGGGGGGGAGTTGTGTGAAGTGGTGAACGTGGATGCGTTTCCGTGGACACGCTTTTAACAGAGTTTGTGCACTCTTTCTCTCTCTCCTCCTCTCCCTCTCTCCCCCCTTCTCTCTTCCCTTCCTCTCTCTCCTCCCCCCTTCTCTCCTCTCCCTCTCGCTCTCTCCCCGCAGTTTAAGATCCTGAACGTGCCGCTCTCCTCCCACCTGGCTGCCAATCACTTCAACCAGCAGCAGGCGGAGCAGGAGGAGCGCATGCGCATGAAGAAGCTCACGCTCGACATCAACGAGCGCCAGGAGCAGGAGGACTACCAGGGTGAGGGCGTGCTCTCACACAGACTCGCATGTACATCACGCGCACGCGCACATACATCGCTCGCAGGCAAAAACATACGCACACAGGACACCTCTCTCATACACACGCACGCATGCACACACACACACATACACACACACACACACACACACATACACACACACACAGGAAGCCTCTCTCATATGCACGCACTTACGCACACACACACGCATGCACACACAGGACGCTTCTGTCATGCACGCACACACTCATATCTATACTCATATCTGTACAGTGGATTGAGATTTAGACGCAACTAAGTATTTTTCCTTCCTAAAGGTAAACACAGTAGTTTATGGGTCTGGACTGGAGAGGTGATGTAACAGAAGCTCTTACCCCTGTTGTTTATGTACCCCCCCGCCCCCCTTTGCAGAGATGATGCAGTCCCTGGCCCAGCGGCCTGCCCCGGCCAACACCAACCGAGAGAGGCGACCGCGGTACCAGCACCCCAAGGGGGCGCCCAACGCCGACCTCATCTTCAAGACCGGAGGAAGGTGAGACACGCCCCTTAACACCACCTGTCTACCGCCGGTAGAACTCCCGATTTCACCGTCTTCCAGCCCGGAGACGGTCCGAGTCTTTCCGTGCCGGCCGAACGTCATTGGCTAATTTCTCTGTGCGTTTTTTTTTTACTGTGTTATAGCTAACGCTCTGAGCGTCGGTATTCTGTCAAAGTACCACTTCTGTTTGTGAGCCAGAGACCGTCGGAGCATTTTGTACAAACAAACATCCCAAAACTGGCCAGTTATTAAAAAACAACATTAATATTTTAAGCAGTTCTGTAAAGAGTTGATGTAATTTAAATTGATAAACTGACAGAGGGAGTAATAGGAAATGGCTATAACTGTACTTTTCCCAGCTGATTGAATGTGGCAGTGATGAGATTTGACACACAGCGTAGAGACAGCGATGCAGTGGCTGTTGGCAGAGAAGGGGAGTTGAGTCCTCAGCTTAAGGCATTCCTCACTGTTGTAAATTGCTCTGTTTCTTTTGCAGATACTACACGTACAAGTGATTGCCGCTGCTCTCGTGTTTAAATGTCAATTTGTTCTGTTTGTGTTTTCAATAAAGGCTATTTGAGATGTACATTTTTCAAAAACAAGCACCCCGTGTGGTTTGTCTGCTGAATTCTGGGGAGCGTGATTGAAATGCTGGTTACCTTGCTGTGTGTGTGTGTGTGTGTGTGTGTGTGTGTGTGTGTGTGCGCGCGCGCGTACGCGTGCTATTAGCATACACCCCAGTATTGCATAGCGTTTGGCCTAGCATATTATTAAAGGACTCTTGCTTTTTATGCAATGCACAATTCCCCTTTCAAGGAAAATGGTTGTTATTTCAGAAAATATTTAAACATATCCTGCTTGATTGGTTTGTTTTCCATTAAGTAATAGTGGTGTAATGAAAACTGAGCAGTTCACTGCATAATACAAGGCAGAATGGGGTATGATTAATTGGTCTTGCAGATGGAATGAGAAATTCTATTTACTTGTATCCATTACTTCACCTCAAATAAAGATCATTTGCTGTAGATGCTGCTGTAATGACTTTGTTGGGAAAAGAGTAGTCGTCAGCTTAACTGTGGGGTATCTGTCATGCATTAGTAATTGTTCACAGTTATGGTTGCTTACACTCACTAATGAAAGGGGAATGTCATGAGGTAAATAAATAAAGGGGTAATGCACTGTCACCATGGGGTCATCAGGGGTTGGTGTAAAATGCGCTGGCGTGTTTAATCGCGCTGTAAATGCATGCTCTGTGTGTGTGTGTATGTGTGTCTGTGTGTGTGTGTGTGTGCACAAGTTTCCGTGCAAGTGTGTGTGTGTATATCTGTTCATGTGTGTGTGTTGCCGCTTGTGTGTGTTGTGTGTACACGGGTGTGCGTGTATCTGCGCACGTGTGTGTGTTGGTGTAGGTGTGTGTGTGTGTCTGTGTGTGCGTGTGTAGGTGTGCGTGCATGTGCGTATGCGTGTGTGTTAGTGTAGGTGTGTTCGTGTGTGTATGTGTGTAGGTGTGTGTGCGCGTGTGCGTGTGTATGTGTGTAGGTGTGTGTGTGTGCGTGCGCGTGTGTATGTGTGTAAGTGTGTGTAGGTGTGTGTGTGTAGGTGTGTATGTGTGTAAGTGTGTGTAGGTGTGCGCGTGCGCATGTGTATGTGTGTAAGTGTGTGTAGGTGTGTGTGTGTGTGCGTGTGTATGTGTGTAAGTGTGTGTAGGTGTGCGCGTGTGTATGTGTGTAAGTGTGTGTAGGTGTGTATGTGTGTAAGTGTGTGTAGGTGGAAGCGTGTGTAAGCATGTGTAAGTGTGTGTGCGTGCGTGTGTGTGTAAGTGTGTGTGTGTGTGTGTAAGTGTGTGTAGGTGTGCGCGTGTGCGCGTGTGTGTGTGTGTGTGTGTGTGTGTGTGTGTGTGTGTGTGTAAGTGTGTGTAAGTGTGCGCGTGTGTGTGTGTGTAAGCGTGTGTGTGTAAGCGTGTGTGCGTGCGCGTGTGTGTGTAAGTGTGTGTAAGTGTGTGTAAGTGTGTGTAAGTGTGCGCGTGTGTATGTGTGTAAGTGTGTGTGCGTGCGCGTGTGTGTGTAAGTGTGCGCGCGTGTGTGTGTGTAAGCGTGTGTGCATGCGCGTGTGTGTGTGTGTGCGTGCGCGTGTGTGTGTGTGTGTGCGTGCGCGTGTGTGTGTGTGCGTGCGTGCGTGTGTGTGTGTAAGCGGTGTGTGCGCTGTGCGCGGAGCTCAGTGTAGGCCGGTATCTACAGTAACGGTCCTGCTGTTCCTCCAGGAGACGCTGACGCGGGCGCTACAGAGCGGAGCTCCAGAAGTGAGCGCCCCACCGGCCGACCGAGAGGAGCGCAGACCCCCCCTCCCCCCCACCTCACCACCACTGCAGGAGGGACAGCTACCCGCACCCGGTAGAGGGAGAGCGGCCGCAGGACCACCCCGCCTCTAACCCCTCCCCCCCCGCCACCCCCCCCCGTCCGTTCGCCACGCGGCCAGGCCCGCGTCGGAACACCAGCAGCAGACAAACCGGACCCCCGACCCCACCGACCCCCCCACCCCCCCCTCCCTCCGAACCACCAACCCAACTGTTACCAGGGCACTGACTGTCTATGGAAGGGGAACAGCTGGCAGTTCCACCGGGGGGGGGAATGTTTCTGTGAAAACCACACGCGCAGACGAGGGAGAGAGAGCGTGTGTGTGTGCGTGTGTGTGTGTGTGTGTGTGTGTCAGAAGGCCAGCTCTAACACTTTTCCCCCGCGCTGAGGATTAGCACGGCTGCTTTTTTCTGTCTCTGTCTAAGTGCTGTACACTTTAGAGTGTATTTCTGAGGAAGGGTAGAGAGGAGAGAAGGGCAGACCCTCTGCTGGTGGTCTTGAGTGCATTAGAAAGCACAGAGAGCGGGGGGGGGGGGCACGTCGAGGAAGAGAGAGGTGTGTGTGTGTGTGTGCGTGTGTGTGTGTGTGTGTGTGTGCGTGTGTGTGTGTGCGTGTGTGTGTGTGTGTGTGTGTGTGCGTGTGTGTGTGTGTGTGCGTGTGTGTGTGTGTGTGCGCGTGTGTGGGCGGGCGTTTTAGGCGTGCGTGCCTGCGTGCGTTTTCGGGTGTGGGGGCGGAGTCGGCTCCAGTGATCGGCTTCAGAGATGGCTCGTTCCTTCCCTCCAGCTGGAGTAGCGTGTTACCATGGTGATGGCCCTGATGGGGGTGGGGGTGGGGGGTGATGCTATGGGAGAAGAATCCCTGAGGGCAGCCATTGGAGAGTGGAGACGATATGGACAGACTGACCGACCGACCAGCTTACCATCCTCAGAAACGGGAAAACATGTTCGTTCATAAATATCTAGAGACATAAACGCTTTATTTTTTGCCTTTTATTTTTTTGAGGGAAGTCTTTCTGCTCATTGAGGTTGTAAGACGGTTTTGGCTTCGACACTCTTGATTTGTGTGAATATGATTTGTTTGCTGTTCAGTAGTTTGAAGTTAAATTGAGTGGTGTAAGTGTGGACTGTGATTTGCCTCTTTACTTTCCTGCAGCTTGATTGATTTTATTTCTCACTGTGTAACCTTTTAGAGAAGCTTTTTTCAACAGCTGCATGGCTTTTTTTCAGAACCAGCACTTGTGATTGTCTTTGCCAATATTTGCAGTAAATTCTCAAACTGCCAACTGGATTTTTTTTGTCTGTGGTTCTCTTAAAGGGTTCTAAAACTGACTAAAATGGTAATGACAAAAAAAAAGGTCAATTTGAATAAGAATGGCCTTATTCTTGGATATGAGAACAAGGGTATATTTATATATATATATATATATGTAAAAGGTATATACTGTACATAACCAAGAAATAGCATTGAATACCAAAAAAAGATCACTTGTAAAAATAAAATATCACTGCAAGTGCTCTATGCAACTAATTCTGTTAGTGGTCCAATTTGGACCTGTTACTGGAATTTGGCCAGTTGGAGGCACTAGAGGGGTGGATGGACTGACTCCAAATTTGGTGCCTAGATACTTTGGACTGTCTTCTACCAACCTGCCAAATTTCACAAAAATCCACAAAAAAGCGGTTCTACGGGCTGCTATGGACTCCCATCGCTGAAACAGTAAAATAGTGAAAAAACCAACGAGTAAAATAGGTTCCTATGCTCCAAGTAACATCACCTTCTGAAGATCATTTAAAATCTACATTATTTTATACTGCATCCTGTTGAGCGCTATTAGCTGTGGATTTTAGGAGATGGCTCTTTGAAAAGGAAGCTCTTGTGTGGTGTTTTTGTGTTGTGGCTGGGGACCGTGGTGTGGCGGTGCGCTGAAGCACCCCTGTGTTACGCTCTTGCGGGGGTGGAGCGGTCTTCCCGCTGGGTGTGTCTGTCCGTCTGGCCATAATGACAAGGCGCAAACCGCCCGGTTTCCTCTCCGAAAAAACACGCAGTCGAGCTTTAACTGCAGCTTCGGGACGGTGCCTTAGCTGCGGCACGCACAGCCGGCAGGGAATCCACAGCTTCAGCGGCGGAGGCGTGCTGTGTACGCTGCGCAGAATCTGCGCAGGAAGACGTCCGGGATGTCAAGTATGCAGCAGCAGTTGAGAGAGCACGTTTTGCGCACCTGTGAATACAGACTGAAGACCGGTTCCCGAGCTCACAGACCAGTTTTTATGTTATGAGGCCTACTGTATGTTTCCCCTGCATGGTGTAGGGAGGGGGAACTGCTCCTCTCCTTTGCGGTGTTCATGACAGACACTGAATTTGACTTCCAAGAAAAAGTAGAAGGCAAGCCAGGAGCTCAGCCAGAAATGTTGCAACTTTGTGACACAACCCAGTGAACATTTTTCTGGTGAAAAGTCAGTGAAAGCCCAGCTACGTTTGGTTTAAGAGTCAAGGTTTTCTAGCTAAATAGGACTTATCCAGCAACTGTATCCAGGCAAAACCTGAGCTATATTGGGGTTAACCTAGTCCGTTTATGTGTATCACATGTCTGAAAGTGCACGTATGTCTGGATCTAACCACCAATCAGAGGAGGTGGGGAGAGCTAGTCCAGGGATTACTGGGTGGCTAACAAAGGGGCATTTACATTGAGTGTGTCCTTCATAAGTATAAGGTGCTTGCATGTTGCCCTGAGTGATTTGCGTGTGCTGAGCTTGGCGTGTAGGGGAGGGCTTGCAGCTCCCCAACACGTGAAGATCAAGGGGTCACACTTCCCTACTGGTCTGCTATGTTGACATAATATCCATTTAAGCAGTGGGTATTTGAAGGGTCCTTTAAATTATCGAAAAAGTTCAAAGTGCTGCTTGTGGCTGGTGACTCCACAGGGTGACTCTTATCGGCAGTAACGTTGCCCAGGGTTAGGGAGAGTTTAGTCAGCCATGTCTCATTGCTCTCTAGCGACCCCCATTGGTCGATTGGGTGCCCGCGTTTGACTTGTTAAAGCTGCACATGAAGTCTTCCTCAGAGTCGTGTCTGTGCAAGCATGACTTGTGGGCTGCGGTGTTAAAAGAAGCAGCTGCCGACACCGCAAGCTTTGGACAAGAGCGAGTGCTTTGTTTGCCTATGCTGCTGACTTGGAGATCGCTGCAAGATACATTTGGGAATTCCAAAAATTTGTGAGAAAATGGGGGTGAAATTATTTTTAAAAATAAAAAAGGCATTGCTGTAGCTTAAATATATATATATGTTCAATTTTAGTAAAAAAAAAAAAAATTAGCACGTATTGTTCGGTGCAGAAAGGAAGAGAATTGGCCAAAGAAAAAAAAAACTGTGAAAGGGACGTGGAAATATCGGTCTGCGTCAACACGGTTTAGAATGAGATATCTGAGGGTTTTCAGCCTCCCACTGCAGGGCTTCACTATCAGCCCGCTGGATGAACAGTACCTGAGTGGCTTAGAGCCGCCGGTATTTGGAGAGGACTTTTGCTGATCCAGGAAACTGCTGAGAGTTGGATTACGGAATCCTGGAATGCAGAGGGCTGTTTCAAATCCGAAACGGAGAGGAACAGGACCGTGAGAGTCATGGACTCTTCCGATTTCTGTCTACTAAGGCTAGAATGATGTACAGAGGAAAGCTATATTGTGGTTTTAGCAAGAATCATTTGATTTTTTTTTGTTTTTATTCCATTGTATTTGCAAAAAAAAAAGGGCTCAGTTTTTTAAATGTAGTAAAAAAAAAGAGTAAACTGTGAACTGTACCTACATGAAAGATATTCTGTCCAATATCCAATTAAGGCCCAGAAAAATATTATTTGGTTGGTATTTTGCATGCGTATCAGTCCCCCACCACCAAGGCTTCTATTTCAAACCTTGTGTCCAACATTCATTCAATCATTTAATCCTCATTAGTCATTCAACTACCATGTAAAGAATAACAGCACAGTGTTTGTTTACTCTTGTGTGACCGAGTGTACCGCCACAATAAATACAAATGTCCAGGAATATGGACATAATAGTTTTTCCTTTTTTGGGGAAGCTGGCAGATGTTAATGGACAGCCTACTAGGTGTATAAAAAAAAAAAGAAAGATAAATAAGGCAGAAATTGTTCACAGGTGGGGTATGTGAATTAAAACAGACATCCCAGAAATCCCAGTGCCCCTGCATTAAATTTAATCATAGTCAGTTGTTTTACACTCCCATCTTTTGTGGGCTGTTTCCATAACATGCTGTTTTTTAGTTTAGAGGTTAAGGGGGCATCCCTGGCAAGCCTGGAGTAAAGTCATGTGGGAGGTTCTCTCTATCTGTACTTCAAGCGAGTTTAGGATCATAAATCATCACAGCCTTCCGAAACTGGTGAGCTGACTGATCAAGCCATATTTTCTTTTTCGATTGATCAGTGTTGCGGCTTTCCTGTTGCTTTGTTGAATATTTTAACACATTAACAATTTATTGTTTTGTCTGTGTGCTGTGAACCTTTCCTGTTGGTGCCAGTCAGTGTTTGATATCCATTCATGAGCTGCACAGAACTATCGTGGGTTTAGTGATGTCTGCCTTCCTGACTCTCAGCCAATGGATTAGGCTGAACAGACTCTTGACATCGTGTTGCAGAGAACCATGTCTCCAAACCGTTAATGTCCTGAGTTCCCATAATGCAGTAGTGCTGAGTGTAATGTCCACATCCGTCCCCACAGACCTTGAGTAAAACCTGCTGTATTTCGAATGGCTCCCTACTGTTACATAAGCAAGTTCCCTGTCCCTTATTTCATTTTAATGCTCGGACAACTTTTATCACATTTTGTTTTTTAAACGCATGCCATTTTTGGTGAGCCGTTTTTCACTAAGTGTATTTGCAATGCCTCAAGTCATAAAATATATAACCTTTCATGGCTCTCTACTCTTATGATTGTTTTTATTTTTTTTATAATTATTATTTTTTTAACAGTTGTTTTGCCCTCGCCTGGCTGTCTCAGACGTGTTTTTCTGGCTTACAGTGTCAGTCTATTGTAATATGTGTGCTGTGGTCTATAGAAAGTACATGAATGTACAAGATGTGCCAAGTAATGTAAATCCATTGGCATGCAAAGAATTGTACAGAGGAAATAGTTGCCGGTCTAGATTTTTTTTTTTTTTTTTTTTTTTTGCGTATTTCACTTCATCCACAATTAACTTTATGTACAAAACATTGTCACATTTCAGAAGTCGCCTTCATTGAGCAGGAAGTTCAGTGCAGTCTGCAGTTTGTCAATGTCCCCAGAAGGTGTCTTATGGGTGTGTCTTGGAGGGTGGGAATGTGGCTGTGCTTCATTTATGGAATGATTAAGTATGCAACTGGCCACAGAACTAAGGCTGCTCACAATTACCATCATCATACCTGACATTCTGCGGTCGCATCTTCAGTACCATTGTGGTTTTAAGGCATTCATGTAATGTTTTGGTGTTTTTTGAATATGATTTTTTTTTTTTTTTTTTTTTGTGCTGAAGAGCATCTCATAACTATTCCTTAATTGTATAAATAGTCACGTGTCTGTGCTGATTGCCAAACAGTTGTTGAACTCAGGGTGCCTATGGGGCTACCTGAAGGATAAATGCTAAAATTCAGTTTGACAGCCCAAATGGTAACATACTGCTGTTTCTCCAGGCCCAACACATGCGGGATTTGTAAGTGGCAAAAAACGTTGCAAACATTTTCAGAAAATATATATATCTCGATGAATCATGCAGACAAAAGTCAATAAGCCAGACCACCACACCATACGGCAGTTACGTTAGCAGTTGGCACTGTTTAACAGCACGAAATTTGACATACACGCTCAATAAAACCTCAATAAACAACCTTTATCTGTAAGTAGGTACTCGTTTTTAGAATAGCTTGAAAGTTCATTTATTATTCTTCTCAGGACATAATGGAGAATCGTATATCCGACGCAAAGGATGTCAGAGATCATACAGTCTCCTAACCAACATGGAAAAACAAGATGGGGGCACAGTTAATTTAAAGTAAATACGGAAGTTCCTTTGTCATGCCTGTAACCCAGTTTGAAATCATTCCCCCTGCCCAGTTGCTGCTCACACCATATGTTGTGTTTCAATTAAAAAATGCAAATTGATTCAGAAACGCCTTTATTTGACATGTGCTAGGTCTAGCCCTTGCGCTGGATTTGCCTGTTGAGTTCATGGCCTTGACCTCAGTGTGTGAATGGTGAATGCTGAGCAGTTTTTCCGATAAATTCCAAATTCCAATGCTGCAACCTCCAATGTGGGAGCTGCAGCATATCACCCATGGGTACAAAAATCGCTATAAGAGCACGTACTCTTGGCCCCTACATAACTGATGGTTTTCTGGTGGTTTGTGTAATATAAAGGACGAGTTTAAAAAAAAAGAAAAAGGTTTCAACAAGGTTTTCTAAATGATCGAACTGCCAGGGATCGTGACAGGTGGGTTGCTAGAAAGAAGAAAAACAGGCAACATGGATACCTGCACAGTAGCAGTCATACTTGCTCAGTCATGCCTTGAACGCACCCGATTAGAGCTGGTTTGAATCAGGTTTCTGCGTCAGTAGTGCGACTACAGTACGCAGGTAAATGCGACACGGTTACAATAAATTGATGTGAGGCACCGTGGAAATATGTACTGCTTTGACTCATTTAAGGTAGAGCCATGTGTTTTTCCCCAGTGTGTTCATATGAATGAGGGGGTGTTAAAATATGCACTGCTTTATCCTACGAGGGTGATACAGGGTTTTTATGAAACTGGTCAAACAAAACAAGAAGCCACATTCTTGACTAGCAATGGGACAACAGAAACTTTATAAACCACAACCTAGTTGATGTATCACCTCAAATTGTAGGAAAAGTGTTGTATTGTTTTGAGAGTGTGACCTGTTTGGGAAAAAATGTATTCAAACTGGGTATGAACCTCGTAGAGGATGTAGGAGGATTGGCTGTTTCTGCTCTGAAGAGCACCCTGTATCTGTTCTTTTTGCCATTCTTCCCAGGTGACCCAGCTCACTCAGATGGAAAAGGGTCATATCTGGTGAAATAGCCACCAGCGTAGCCCGTACACAATACCATGTGGTCTGAGGTTTGAGTCGGGGCAGTGAGTGTGCATCTCGTTTCCCTTTTTGAAACTGAATGGCAACCCTTCTATAAACAATTACTGTGTTCATTCCTCATGAGTAACCCCTTAGGTATTCCCAGAAATTAGACTTTTAAATCAGATTTTGTTATTCATTATGTCTTCCACACTTTATAGTTTTTTATACTCATGCCTGGTGAAACATTCTTCTCACTAAATATATAAAAGCTAATACCAAGTATTGATCAATTAAAAAATTTCACTACATATCAACTACTGAGCTGCACTCTAGCTGTCTGAGTGCTGCTATTAAATTAGTTTAATACATAAATTGTCTGCTTCCAATAGTCCAGTTTACTCATGAAGGTTGGTTAGTTGAGAACTTTTTCATATTTGATTGGATGGCCTAGAGAGAGAGATGCATAATATAATGTTTTTTTGTTTGTTTGTTTGTTTTTTTTTTTACAGTAGGTGACCAAATGGATCCTGACACCTTATTACAATTTAATGTTCTGGGACCTTTGAACATGCCAAAAGCCAGGAATGGACTTCTACCAATAGAGGGCACCTCCCACAATGTACTTACACAACAGATATGTATCTTCTTTTGTCAGTATTTCAAATGTGCATTCCATACAGTGACTGCCTGCAAGATTTGTGTATTGTACCTGTTGTTTAGAACCATCTTTTCACATGATAGATCATTCACAGGATGCCTACAGGTGTTTATAAATAAAGAGGGAAATGACAGAATGACAGGTGAAAATTAAATTGTGAAATTGGTGTGAACCAATCCAGTTAGAATTTCTGCCCAGAATAAATGTGAGTAAAAGCATAGGATTGGGTAAAAACACACAACAAAAAAATCAGTGCAGTATCATGGATAAGGAGCTGGTCTTTTAACCTATATTTTGCAGTACCCCCCCACGCTCAGGACCTCACCTGTCCGTCATTAGCCTCACTGAAGCGCATTGCGCAATAATCGCTTGCTGCGCCGAGCTCGCCAGCCGATTGGAGGAGGAGGGGCCGAGCGAACGCCACGCCGGCGGCGGCGGCGGAGCGGGACGAGGTCGCGGCGCGGCTCCAAGGTGAGCGGCGTGCCTGGCGTCCGGCTGCACCGTGACGTAACGCAAACACAAAACCTGCGCAGTGCCAACCAGTGTTCTCACACACACACACACACACACACACACACAGGGGCCTGCCTGTTTCTGCAGTCCACAAGGCCCTCGCACTTCTGTGAGATTAATATTAAAGGGAAACTCCCCTTTTTCTCTCTTATTTGAACGCTTGTGTTCTTGCTCTAGAATCCTGGTCCTATTTTATGAGATTGCTCTAACCGCAAGAGGCAATGCACACCTAACCATGAAAGTTAAATTGATGAGATTTTTTTTTCTCTCACTGAGACCTCCTTTAAAACGCAGATTAGTATTAATAGTTAACTTCTTTTTTGAAGGAGAACATGTGGACGGAAAATGGGTTCAGCGCTGCGTGTAATTACCTTTTTAACAGTCATTTTGTCTGCGGTCCGGAAAACCACTGTAGTTTAATCTTTAACCTCGTACTCAGAACATTTGGTGAAATATGTACGTACGCCTGCAGAGCGATGGGGGTGATTCGGTTATTCTGGAGAGATAAAGGCCTCTGTACTCCTTCATTCTCAGGCCTGTGGATTCAATGGTTTGCCATCTCCAAGCAGTCCTGAATTCCATTAAAACTGTCCAGAGAGCAAAACGCAAACATGGCCTCCCCTTTTCTTCCCTTCCCTTAAACGTGCCCCTGGAATCTGGAATCACACGCCCCTCCCCCTGACAAAGGAGTCAGTCTTCCCGTAAGGTCAAAAAATGTGAACTTACCCTACCCCCTCCCCCCATAGATACACACCAGATCCTGTACATTAGACTCCTAATGTAGAGCCTGTCATCTCCTCAGCTCAAACAGTGGTAGTTCAGGCATGCAACATTTAGTGCCGGTGTCATTTTTAAAATATGAAATTGAAACTGAAATTCCAGCATGCTTTAAGATTAATTTTTAGTTTTTAGTTTTTTTTTTCCTTAAAATCTATATCTAGTGTGATTTGTGGGGAAACTTTTAGGAATCTTAGGAATTTATCTCGTTGTTTTACTAAGGTCAAAGACTCCGTAAATTATTTAGCCATAGCAAGTTAATCATTATATATTACCCAATCACCCGTTACTGCCCAAGTCACATTTCAATGCATCACAGGACAAACTGCTTAGAGAAACAAACAAAGCATTTATTCTCTTGCTTATAAAGTGACAGAGTATAAATGTAAAATAATGGCAGGTAATTACTCAATAAAACATCTCATCTGTAGTTCCAGCTTGACACATAATAAAATCAGACAAAAGTAACAGTTTATTATTGCTATAGCATTGCATCAGTGTTGAGACAGCATTAGCAGGTCATGAATGTAAACTGCTCTCATGTTTTATACAGATACAGGTAGACAGATTACAGAGCGTTGACATTTTTCTATAGACTGATGTCACAAGGGACCACTGAAGAGCTGCGTATCATTGGCTAAATACTCCTACACATTCATGGTTAGTGGAGACAGTTATTCCTACTGTGTGTTGACACAAGTGTTTTCATAAACTTCAAGAGTAAATGTAGATTAACTACACAGTACCGGAGTCTGGGTTTGAGAAACCAAATAAAACTTAAAATGGATACACATATCCACCTAAACATATACAAAAAAACACAAAATGACACATATGCTGTTGTGCAAATATATACACACATGCATAAACGCACATTGACATACAGAAACATTTTCACACGACTGCACGTGCACAGACACACACAAACACATGCGCATGCACACGCACACACAAACACACGCATGTGCGCAAACACACACACACACACACATACACACACGCGCACGTGCACACACACACACACACACACACACACACACACATACAACCACTCACACACACACAGTGGTAACACACAGAGGATCTCCACACCAATACTGTTGAGGATTCATTAGACCATATACTAGGCAGCACTGCAGGGTTTACAAGGGTTCACATACTTAACCAGAACAGAGAAAAAGCACAGCTAAACCTGAAGATCCCAAATTTCTTGAGTCCCCATTCTCTAGATGCCTGTGTACATACATATGTTTGTGTGTAGCCTCGGAAAAACATGAGTACTCACTGTAAATACCCATGAACACGTGGATATTTATAGTGATTATTCGGGTTTAAGAGGCCATACACAGCATCCTATGACTGCAGTGAGTTACTGTGGATTGTATTTAAACACAAAAAAACAACAGGAAAAACAGCTCTCGTAGAAACCAGCGTCTAGCTTGTGGTTTTCTGTGGGAGGCACGTTCATCAGATTTAAAAATACAAATCTGCCCGGCAGAGAGGTTGGACTGAAATTTTCCTCGTTAATCCAGGATCTGAGCCACTCTTGTTTTCACAAACCCACATTCACTTAAATGTGATCCAAAAGTAGATTTCTTCATACCTTCTGCTATCTACACTGTTTTAAATTGAGCTGGTGTTAATAAAGAAGCCGTTTGTTTACCAGTTAGCTTCCCCACACACTTGTCCTATTCGACTACCGTAGTAGAGCTATATTGTGGAGATTTCACGCATACAATGTAATTCATGTATAATTTATATAAGGTTATAGACAATCCACATATTTTGAAAATGTATCCATCATTTGACTTTAAAAATCTAAAGCAGAGCTAATTTCCAAGTATAGAATATGTATATCTACATCTAAACATTTAAAGGCAATACACAAAGAGACTGTAAACATATCTAATTCCATGATAACAGTTTGTGTGAAAAAAAACTGCACTGCAAGTGCTATGGACCCTGTTATCATCAATAATTCACGAAAGCAGCACGGTCATGCATCATTATGCAGTTACAGACAGTCCATACCGTAACATTGTCCACCATTGTCCAAATGCATAAATAACATAAAATAATATAAAGTGAGTCACTGGGCCTCCACATCTCTGGTAATAACGATTCGGGGTTCACATTAATTATCTGTAACTGCCTTTCAGAACTATCCCCTCTCTCCAATACCAGACAGCTGCTGCTCATAACATGTCCCTGCTGTCACAAATAAAACCTTTGAGGTGAAAGGTATGCGGAAGCGATGATCGAAAGCGTCGGTGTTTGCTCCGGGTTAGAGGATGGAGTCTGGACGGAAAGCCTGTCAGTGTTTACTGCAGAGAAGTCACTGAACCATGTCTGCTGGCTCCCTGCAACATCTGTCGACTAACTCATCTTCACCCGGGGACTCCCCGGCCCGAACCCTCCCCAGAAGAGCCGTCCCCTCCCACCAGGCAGATCAGGCACTGCGCCTGGGGCCCCGCCTTCTCACCTAGGGCCCTGCCTTCTCGCCTTCCTTTGAGTTCCATTGGTTGGTTTCCAAGCAGAAGAGTCAGAAGGGTGCCAGTGTTTTGGAGGGGCCCCCAAATCATTATTATTTTTTTTGCCTAGGAGCCCCAAAAGTCTAGGTACGGCTCTGCTCCCCTGACATGCATAAACGTTGAATTCCAGAAGAACGCGCCGATCTCGCATGTCTCCTGTGGTACGAAGTCTTATGGAACAGCATTCCCTACTAATAAACCCACCCCCAACCAGGATTATCAGAGGCCCTAGCTCTGCCCAGACCTAACTGCTCCTCCACAGCTTCAGCTTCAGCTCCTCAGACTGCTCGTCCCTCCTCCCGGCCACAGCTGCGTCCCCTATTGGTTCAGCACAAAGGTAAGAGGGAGGAAGGGGGGCGGGGCCTGGTGGCGTCTGAGCCCAGTGGAGGAGACGGACGGGCGAAAGGGGGCGGAGTCAGGGCGTGTTCTTCAGCAGGCCCAGTTTGCGCAGGGCCTCTCGGCGGGACTCGTCGGTGGCCCCCCGGCCCGAGAACTGCACCGTGACGCCCTGGTGAAAGAGCGACGGCTTGGAGACGGCCCTCCGCCGGGCCTCGGGCGGCGCGCCGCCCCCCCCGCGGGAGCTGTGGGCGGCGGCCTCCTGCCGCGGCGGTCTCGGGGCCTCGGCGGCCCGGGGCTCCACCTTGTAGGAGTGCGGCCTCGTGGCCACGCCCGGCTGGGCAGCCGTCGGACGCTGGCTGCTCGCGGCGACCTCGGGCTTGGGGCCGGACGCGTGCAACGGGGTCACCACTTTGCTCTTCCCGCCGTAGCTGTTGAGGTTCGCCGCCGAGCTGCCGTCGCCAGGGAACGGCTCGGCCTTGTGCGAGGGCGGCGCCCAGGCAGCCGCTGGCCTGGCCTTGTTGTCGTGCGGGGCGAGGCTCTCCGAGGAGGTCTCCATCTTGGCTGTTGACGCGGGCGCTGGAGTCATCGCTCTGGTTTTTGCTCCGCTGCTGCCGAAGTCACTGTGAGAAGCTTCAGTCCGCGCTGCTGTGGTACTGTGAGGCCCACTCTCATAGCTGCTGTGGTGCTGAGACCCCACTGAGGGATTCATGATTATGGTTTTGCCTCCATAGCTGTTATAGTCGACTGGAGGGCCATTGTCAAAAGAGCGCTGTGACACTGGAGCGGGCCTGGCTTCACTGGCAGTGACATGGTGAGAGCTGGCGTCCATCTTATTTTGTAACATCACTGAGGGATTTACCACTTTGCTTTTTCCTCCAAAGCTGTTGAAGTCGGGCGCAGGGGTGGCGCCATAGTCGCAAACGTCGCCGGAGGACGTTTCTGGATTGGCCGTGGACTGCGGCGCGGGACTGCCGACGACCCTGGACTGGCCGCCGGGCAAACTCCGCTTGTGGACCAGGCCCAGTTTGGAGAGGGCCTCCATCCTGGACTTGTCCGGCGCCGGGTCCTGGAAGGAGTAGCTCCGGTTCGGAGCGTTCCGCGCCAGGCTCTCCTCCGGCTCCGGCGAGTGGGACGCCCCGGTCAGGTTGGCCAGGACCTTCGCCCGGCGCTCGTTGACGTTGACGGCCGCCTTGGCGATGGTCTTGCCGTAGTCCTTGCTGTTGCCCAACATGAAGCTGATGTTGTCCGGGTAGCGGGTGGGCTTGGCCAAAGTGGGAGGGCCCTGTCTGACCGGGCTTTCGGGCGGAGAACTCTGAGACTCGGTGCTCCTCCTGCGGGACAAGATGGAGGAGGCCGTGAGGATGGACCCGCCCCCCTTGTGCTCGGCGATCTTTTGGGCGATGACCACGGGTGTGGGGATGGACCCGGCGGGCTGGTACAGGCTGTGGCTGAAACCGTCCTCGCCGGGGGCGGGAGGGGCTGGGGGAGGAGCGAGGAGGTGAAATTCGGGGGGGAAGTTCTCCCTCGACTCTCGTTTCGCTTTGATCTCAAAATGGGACTCCGGGTTTACGGACACACTCCGAAAATCTGAGAAATAGAAGATAAATATAAAAATATAATCTTAAGGGAAATTTCACAATTAATATACAGTACAGTCACATTTACTGGGGTAGATATTGATATTGAAAATATCTCAATTTGCTTTCAAAACAGGCACAGAGAAGCCTTGATTCAGTTAATAAATATGATTATAGTTCTTGGACCCAATATGTAATATTTGCTGTATGTTTACATCAGAATTTATTTCATTTCATCAACATCTATGTGTTTTTAAGACATATGACAGGGGACAGGGTCTGGATCAGATTGGAAGTACGCATATATATTATCAATAAAAGTGCCCATTCACCCCTCGTGTATTATAAATTGTGCCAACCACATCAAAGCAAATAAGAGTGCAGATGGGAAATAAGAATTCCCCACTATGAAATGGGTTCCATGCTTTTAAATACGCACGCCTAATAAACTGCATTTTAACCAGGTTGTTAAATTGTATATTTTTTGCTACAGAATATGAAAATCACGAATGTGCTCTGGGCACTGGAGTTCAGCAAATGAAATGACTAAACCACCAGTGACCTCACAGTAATTTCAGAGAGCAGAAAATGAGCCGTGGTACCTGGGATGGGTGGGCTGAACGGGACGTCCCGAGGCTCAGACTGGACGGGCTGGTTCAGGACCAGATCGATGATGTCCTGCTCTTTGGGGCTGAGGGACCGCTGAGCGCCCGCGGCCGAGACCGGGACTGGGACGGGACTGGGCGTGGCAGAGCGGCCGTCCGCCGAGGTGCTGCTCCCTGAGGAAAGGCCCCGCCCGGGGGGCTCCGAATCATCGTCCAGAGAGCCAATCGTTTCCTCGAAGAACAGGATGCACTCCTTCTCCTCTAGGCTCAGGAACTTCAGGGCCTCGTCCTCATCCTCCTGCAGGGGGCGACACAGGGTCACATAAGGCACAGGAAAGCAGCCAGACCCCGGGGGGGGGGGGAGCAACCGACAGGACGAGGTGGGTGTCTGCTTTTTACCGTCATCTATCCAAAGGACGGAGCCGGGGACCTGGAGTAATCTTCACTCCCTCTAATATCATTTTAACCGCTCATTTGTTCTTAACAGAAACACAAAGGAATGGGGAAGGCGGAGCCAAACCGATCGCGAGTCACCAAGGATACGGCGAGGGCGTGCTCTGTTTACACGGCGTGAGCGTTACGGCCTGATAACAGGGCAAAATAATTTCCTTCCATCCCGCCCCACTTCCTCCGCCCCGTCGCTGAATGGCCGCGGGACGGAGGTCTTGAGGACGGTAATTAGGCGGTGTTTTTTTTTTTTACTACCTGCTGACGCGCCGCGCGTGCGTTTTCTGCGGCAGCTGGCTCTGATGCAAGCGGAGTCTCCCGTGTCACGGCTCTGCTCTCTGAGCACTTCCTTATTATCCGACCAACCGGCTGGAAAGGTCCTCTCCACCCCAGGTGTGTGTGTGTGTGTATGTGTGTGTGTGTGCACACGCATGCGCATGTGTGCCTGGGAGTTTAAACACAGGGCTGCTTGTTTGAGTGTAACCTCCTCCCCCCCCCTCCCCGCTCCCTCCCTCCCTCCCTCCCCAAACCCATATGGCCCAGCCCTAGAGACAAACAAAGACCCAAGAGTGCCCTGCCCTAAAAAGCAAGCCAACAGCCAAGGTGCAATTACAGCGGGTTAGGCCAAACAGAGGAGCAACAGGGACAGACAAAACGCTGTTAAATCGCTAAACAAAACCCGAACAGAAACTCTCAGGGAGGCACAATGCCGCTGCTACTCAGCCCTGTTGGTTGAATTACAGCAATTTGTCCGTTTTTGTGGAAACACTGTTAGTGCTGTTCAGAGAGGCTTAATCCGCGCAGCAGTGTAAACACTACTGTACACTGTATTGCTAGTATCAGAACCCCCACAGAAAGCTCCCTCCACTTGTTTTTTTTTTTCTGAAGACCGATACAAATCGTGCATTCACGTGAAAAAAAAAAAACAAGCGTTTGGAAATCGAAAGGAGTGGAAGAGCTCGTCTGAAATGCCGACAGCCCTCCGTGTAGGCGTCCCTTCGCGTACGCGTCTGACGAACCTGGTGCTCGAAGGCAGATTCTCAGTGATGCGTCACGTCTGGAACACCTGCACCCTCCACGCTCCTGCCCTGCTCTGCGCTGTCACAGCAACCCGACAAACAAACAATTTTCTGACATTTCTGTGTCACTACGGTAACAGAATTGCCAAGGCAATGTTGAGAAAACATTCAGGGTCAATTGAGTGGAGTTATTTTTCAAAATCCCACGTAACCCTTCTGAAAACTAGTCTAATAAGTCTTTTCTTCTTGAAAGCCCATACAATACTCAGATCCTGAAATTATTGTCGCAATCCCGCAATCAGTTTCAGATCACCTTATTTAGCCTGCCACCTCATTCAGAACTTTCTGAAAAACCCACAGGCGCAGGTCCTCTGTGAGATGTGTACTACATGACCAGAGACACAGACCCTATACCTTATCTCTTCTGCTGATGTCTCAATGGACTCTATCCAATGCTGTAAAAATATGCACTGAAATTCACTACCTCAGAAAAAGAAAAACCACGTCCTGCAACACCTACCGGCTGCCACGGATGTCAGAAGCACGGGGGGTCAGTGTCGAGGCTTGCGATGCCCAATGAAATTCACCCGGAGGCCATCCCTCTCGTAAAACCACGGCGAGGAAAGGAGTGTTTCAGAGAGCCGAGGCGATGCCGCTAACTCTGCGGAGGAGCGAACCTGCCGGTGATGCCAAGCCAGAGGGCACTGCTCACTGAAACCAAAACCTGAAACCAGCCCTACTTGTAAGGACCTCAGGCCAGGGCTGCTCAACCTGTTACACCTCCCCTGGCGGCATGTGTCACCTCTAAGTCATGCTATAGGGGTATGTGAAGGTTAATCCGGTTTGGCTTCAGGACGCACTGTTCGCACGCCGCGGGTCAACTTCGCTGTATAAACAGTGACGGAGCAGACTTTCTCTCCTGGACACCCCATCCGCACACAAACCTCTTATTTATCCACCAACACCCCGGACTGGTCCATGGCGACGCAACGCCGCCATTATACCGCTGATACAAAAAGTCATGGCGGCGGGACTTAACCTGCTGAACACTGTCGCTGTTAGTCTGAACTTTCTTTCTTTGCTGAAACGAGTAAAAAACCAATCGGCCGTCCATTCTCCCCCTCATTAGTAAATGAACGGGAACACTGTATGTAGTAGAGTACCGTAATAGCATGGTCACACTGTTAAATGGTTGCAGATTAGTAGAACTATAGTCATGCTATAAATACTATAAATTAAGCTATGTTCTTAGCTCATTTTTCTTAAATATTGGATGGTAACTGTTCAGGAAGTGATGAAACTAACTGCAGTGAAACTGTAGAAGTAGTTACTACTAATAGTAAACTTTTTTTTGTCAAACTTCTTACCAACTAAAAAATATTTCCCTGAGTTATGCTTATATTAACTAACTATACAGTATGCATATATTTAATCATTTTTCTCTGTCACCAACTGTGGCTACCTTCCAGCTAATGATACTGACTTTAATAGTTTTTTTTTTCTTCTGCCATGGCCAAATTGGTAGCTCTAATTCAAAGATGCATATTATTTTTGGTTTAAAGCAGTTTTTATTTTTAAATAAAAACGACTACTTGAAAAGTAAAAGCAAAATAGAAGCTACTGTTCTATTGAATGAGGTTTGGGTTTATTGTCAGTTTTGTCAGATAAGACGAACAACAATTATACAATGCACGAGGCAAGCCCTTCATTTCTGAATGACGTTGATTGCCTACAGAGAATAGATAAAATATTTTAACATTCCTTGGGTGTGGACATCTGCCACATGAGCCATTGTGTTGTTATGCTATTGTCCTACTATGGTTTCTGTCAGCGGGGTTGTTGTTTGTGGGTTTGGTTGCTGTTTGCTGTTTTGCAGGATGGACAACTGTTGTCTGTGCGAATCCTTCCCACCCTAAATGTAAACAGTGTCCGCTGTTTTATGGGTCCTCACCCAAACAAGCCTATAGAGGTCCCCTGGTCCTGCCTATGGGCATTGCACCTGTTCTATTCAAGCAGTGGCAGTATCAGGGCTTTGAAGTCTAATGAAGGTCCACTTATTATTAACAGCCCATTACATCATGAGGGCAAAGTAATTCAAAGTGAAATATACTAAAGGGATTACGTATCAAAATTATTAAGAACAGAAAAGCAGCATGCTATCAGATGTGATGAGGAACAGTAGAAAGTAGAAAAGCATATTTGTATTTTGTGGGCAATAATTTTTTGCAGTAAATGCATTGAAACATTATAGGAGTACAACATATCACTAATGATACTGTTGATATGACTATTACTACTACTACTACTACTACTACTACTGCTTCTGCTGCTACTGAGATTGATGTTCTGTCAATGCACTGTCACGAGTAAAACACAACACTGAACGAAAATTTTAAAACACAGTAACTTCTGGTGACTACGGATTCACTTTAATGTCTGTTTATCGTATCGTGTAGGGAATCAGTTAGACAGTCTATTGACGACGTACTTGTCAATGTACACGTTTTGCAAAGTTTAGGATAACGCGTGAATTAAAGCTAGCCAATTTCCCGCATGCAAAACGCGAAGGTTAAAAGTGAATTGTAGCGGCAGGACTCGGCACATGACTTACGAAAGGCCTGCGGTTCTGTGAGTTTCTTCTGGAGCTCTCCTGACTCCCATTGAGTCCAAAGTGGAGACGGGGATCGGACGGCATATGAAAATCCATCAATCACTGACGAGGCTAGAGCGCACAACTTCTTGGCATTTTACGAGTAATCCCCCGTTTCCGGCGTCCGTCTTCTCTCAGTGCGAGTAAACATCCATCCTCAGGGCTTGTAGTCATCGCATATGTTTTCCAGAATTAAAGGCTGAAAAGCAATTTTAAAAATCAATGCTATTAATGGAATGTTGTTGTAAACAATGTATAATCATGTGTTGTCAAATCAAACGGTAGCCGTCTAGATTCTCGTTTCTCGCGGGGAATAAACTATATGCAACAATCGTAACCTCTGGGATTAGAAAGCATGGTACCACACCGATTTGTTCAATTTGTCGCATCACCTTCAACTTGTAAAACGCTTTGTCCCTTGACTGTACATTTGGAGTGTTGTCAGAATGTACAGGCGTAAAATATTGTAGGCCTGCTGCTAAAATGTGTAGCTAGTTTAAAAAAAATGTTGTAGTCACAGCACAGTAACGCCTTAGAGGAGAAGCTTTATCGCCTAGAACGTCCTGGTCTCTCCACAGGTTATGTGGTTTGGCACGTAGTCAGTGCTGTTTTAACGCACTGACAGACGAGTTATTCCGGATCAGGTATGCTGGCAAACAAGTTCACAACAATCCTTTTTCAAAGACCGTCAATAAGTACAAGAAACAACAGGAAACTTTTGTTTATAAGTATATGTATCTTTACATTGTATTCGCCGATATAATGCAATTTTAAATTGAAATCTTACAAATAAAGTTTTATAAAGAATTTTCTTTGGTAATTCATCGATCGGAAAGAATACAAATAACTCTCCAAGGTTCGGACACAGATTTAGCAAATAATTGCCGAGAAACCCTAGAACTGATCAACCCAAGAAAGCGTGGATAAAGCTTACCCGTTATGAAGGCAATACGTAGGGAATTCACTCTCGCAGATGTTAATATACATGTACTGTTATTTAAAGTAAGTTCGCAAACTGCATTATGTTCCGTTTGATCGCTGACACAAGTAGCACATTAGCCAATAAATCGTAAAGCGGAAAATTTATTTCCCTTTAGTCCATCTTTCTGGTCACAATGGCCCAATGTCCTAGTTCCAATCTCAGCAGCCCAAGGGTATGAGTCCCTAACTTGAATGAGAGCTAACGTCTATAATTTTCTCCTCTCAACGCAAGCGCACAGAGGCGCGTCCCCTCCCTTGTCAAACCTCGACTTCTGACTCCGGGCTAGACCTTGCTGTACCCCTGACTGCGCACACTGCATTCAGCATAGCAGACGGCTACTTTTTTGCAACCTCAATTTTTCTAATGACAGTTAGCCCTATTTTATATAGCCCTTTCTGAAAAGTCATGTATCTGACGTTCACCTTAGAGAATGCACAAGGGCTGCCCTGGTGCGCAACTCTGCTGCGTTTCCACTTTATGGCACGTGCTCCAGACCCACCCTTGGCAACAACAACTGAGAAA